>NW_027494189.1:0-289874 GCF_021521415.1 Bidens hawaiensis
TGTTTAACATCAAAATCCACGTCTTTTTTATATAACTTATCTCGTAAAGTAGTAACATAAAAAGGAAAATTTTAAAAATGGTTTTTGATCAGCAGAAAACACCAAGAACAATCAAAATGAAGTTGCTATTATCACTAATCACACTACTAAACACATCAATTAGACCATAAGAGAAGAGGGTTAAACATGTCATTTCACTGGACAACAAAGAATGCCTTGCCTTGCACTAAAACCAATCCATGTTACCGATCGTTGCAGTTAACCCGAAACTGGTTAGAAATGGAACAATGATAAAAGGGTTTCGGTTCATCATGAGCATTAACTTGAAATAAATCGAGTCGTCACCAATCTGCATTAAAAATGTTAATTTATTAATATTTCGTGTAAAATGACAATTTCAACCATCAATTAATGTTTTAGATGAACTAACCATTTTACGCTCTTCTGAATGTTGGAATCTGAAATAAGGTCTTCGAGTTCATCAATAATAGCTTCATAACAGAATATATACTGATCCTGAAACATTAAAAATGAGCATTAAGATAACTAATACAATACGAGTTTAAAGTCTTTAAACCAAAAGATTATAAAATCCTATATCTTCCGAAATAAATCCGAGAAATTACAACTTTTATTGATGCATACAACCTTCTAAATCACCTTTTTGGAAGATTTAAATCATTACAGTAACAACACTATTTTCATAATCATATTTAATGCTATAATCTTTAGGTTAACACAGAACAATAATTATTTCATCATTTGACAAGATCAGACACTTATCAGTTGTCACTCAGTTAGAAATGGATCGGCATATATGTAGTTATATATATCCAAATGGAAGTTATTATTCTGGCTGCTCATGTAACACAGTGGCTATAAAGTAGTTATATATCAACGAAAGGATTCAAGAAATGTTTTGCGGTCAACCCAACCTGACATAATTTGACTAAATTTGATCCGATCTAACACGAGAGTTGTAAAACAGGACATACCAATGTTTGGACCATCCCCATCCTCTGAGACCTGAAAGTGCTTATGGTGTTAACAAGATCCAATGCTGACATGTCACCAACTAAAATTCTTTGGATCGTGTTGTGAATTGCACAATATGTTCCCGTTCTACCAATTCCTGCACTGTATACCATAAAAAAAATTATCAGATACAACAATAAATCTTTAATGCAACTATAATTGCCAAAAAAAAAAAAAAGATTAACCTGCAATGAACCACAATTGGACCTTTTGAAGACGGAATATGACATAATCTTCTAAAAATATCTCGAACCGCCAACGTGTCATATGGGACTCCGTGATCGGGCCATTCAGGATACTGAATATGCAAAACAGGTAGAGGTGGAGTCTCTGACTGAATACACACAGAATTTACAGTAGTCAGTGCCAAAATAAAAACTTTTTTCTAATTATAATGTTTAGTGACAAGTAATTGCACTGCATATCCCAGTATAAAAAAAATTTAATTTAATCTCAAATAACTTTATTGGCGTAAAAATGCATAAAAGGATCATGCTTTCCCTGAAATGGTAACGAAGTTTGGTCTGTGATCCATTTTACTTGCCCTCATAAAGTCATAAGAAAGGCCAAACTTTCAAAATGTCAACATGATAAAAGTTACCCAGTGAAAATCCCAAAATAGAAATTAGATTAAAGTTGGCTTTTACGCAATTTGCCACTTTGTATCAAAGAGACAGATTGTTTTTATATGATTGGCTCACCTCATCACGATTCACCTCCATGTGACGCAAAACCAGTGAGCTATCGGTGGTGGTTATTTTTTTAGTAACCGTACATATATTACCAAACAATCTTGGACCATTTTCCGCTTGAAAATAGTCTCCACATTTCTGGAACTGGATATGAATTAGAAACTAGAGTTAGGTAGAGGAGCATATAGAAAATAAAGACACCATATATATAAGAAATGCAGACGTACACAAGCAAATAATAGTAGAATTCAATACCCTGTTGTGGTCAACTAGCTTAGTGAGCATCACAAGTACTGGACAATGATTTTGAAGTACCATTTCCCAGAAATCCTCAAAGGTTTCAGGAAGTGGGCCTTGCGTGGCTATGAATCGAGAAACATTTTCAGATGGAGAAGCCTATAATCACAGATGAAACCGTTCGTAAAGCTCAAAATTCTAAAATGCGGTTTCTTTTTAACTTCTAATTAGTACAAAATTTATAACACTCAAAGATATAAACTTGATAATTATTAAAAAGAGAAAGCATTGACCTCTGCTGTGATATAACTAGCATTGATGTATCCCATTGCTGATGGTCTGTGATCTTTGCATGGATCAATAACAACCCTGTTTGCATCAACTGTAAAAAAGAAAAGCTCAATTTCAATTCTTTACTAGTTTACTCAACATATTACATAATAATATCAGGCTTCAGCTGTAGGTGAATAACGAGAAAAAGAATTTAACAAACATACATGGTACGACATCTGAGTAGCGGTTTTTTCTACAGTTAACATGTAGTTTAGCCACTGAACAACTGCTATTAACTTCTGATGCTCTCATTCTAAGATCCTGCAAGTATATTAAGAAACCACGATTACATTTCAGTTATAATTGTCATCCTTGTAAATTCATATCTAATTATAATTCTACTACTAATGAATGCTGATAAGTGTTGCAAAAATCACTATTAATCAACAACTAGTCACTAATCAGAGCCCTGACGATTTTATTTTGGCTAATCGGCGGCAAAAATCGGCAATCGGTGAAACTATACGGGCCTAATTGGCCCCAATTCCGGCCAATTCCGGTGACTTTGGTCCTAAATAGGTCAAGGGATGGTTTAAAACTAGGGATGAGCATTTGGTACCAGATACCCGTACCGTACCGATAGATTCGGTCTAGTATTCAGTAGTACCCACTTTTAAAGAAATTCGGTATCGGTACCGGTAACGACAGGATATAAAGATGAGCATTCTGTAACAAGTATCGGTAGATTCGGTACGATAGTCTCATCCCTAGTTAAACCTGTCTACTTCAAAATTTTACATGTAACTGAAAGTTCCAATCCTATTATCCTTAATCGGGACCCCACCGACCTACTAATGCCTAGGGAGTTCTACAACACTAATATTGATTACTAGAGAAACTACAGATCATCTCCTTTCAGAAAGGAAGCCATGGGATAATTTGTTAAATGGCAAAATTACTTCTCCAGATGCATTATTCACAGAGAACTTGATGCATATTAAAGTTAGGTTCTAAGTTCAAATCAATTAGGAAATTTAAGATAATATAGCTATGCTTAAAGTCAAAGCATATGACATAATATCTTCATCTTCCTTGCATTTACAGTAATTACTTAATATCACTTCTGACCTAATTTATATCACACAACATTACACTCCATAACTGAATTAAACAACATCAATGACACAAATTTGAACATGTAAAAGCTAATTAAGCCACAGAAACACAATATTACGCTGCATAATTAACTAAAACAATATCGAATACACAAGTATAAACCCGTAAAACCTAACTACGGCACAGAAACACAATATTACGCGGCATAATTGACCTAAACAACACCGATTACACAAATCAAAACCTGTAAAACCTAAATAGAGCACAAAAACACAGCATTACGCTGCATAACTGACTAAAACAACACCGATTACACAAACTTGAACATGTAAAACCTAAATAGAGCACATAAACACAATATTACACTTCATAATTAACTAAAACAATATCAATTACGCAAATCTAAACCTGTAAAACCTAACTGAGCCTCATAAACACAATATTACGCTGCATAACTTACTTAAACAATATCAATTACACATATATAAACCTGTAAAACCTAATTAGAGCACAGAAACACAACATTATGCAGCATAATTGACCTAAACAATACCGAATAGACGAATTCGAACACGTAAAACCTAATTAGGTAGCATAATACCTGTAAAATGGAGAACTCGTTCTCAATAGCCGAATACTGATCGGACTGTTTATCCTTGAAGAACTTGAGAGCTTGAGCACAGTATCGGAGTTGATCTGGTTTGAGAACCGGCTTTGGTGGAAATCCGGTGGACATATCGAAGGAGGATGAGGCTGAGGAGGAGGATGTTATTATTGTTTTAGCACCGGCGGATGCAGCCATCGCCGATTTACGGCTCCGACTGCGGGAGGAGGTGGCGTTGCCCGTGGTGGTTGTAGGTGGTTTGAATCGGAATTATTATTATTAGAATTATAATGTAATAATAATGGTGATGTCACTAGACTACACAAATTGAATTGGTCTTTAGCTGGTTTAAAGGAGTGGGTCAGGGTCACTTTCATATCTTTTAGTAATCTCGTGAATCTCAATTACGGCGTAGTGGTAGAAGGTTTAGGTTCGACCTAAGTTTGATTCTAATTTATGTCATTTTTTTTTTGGATTATGGCAATAAAGAATTTGAGTTAGACAGGTTGCCAATTTGAATCCCGACCCACCTGGGTTTCTATCCAACCGTGTGTTATGCTAAAGAATTCTGCTATTGTGGCGGTACAATGGTTGTCAAGAGGCAGTCGGTGGTATGGTTTTCCAGAGGAACGAAACGAAGCTCTAAAGTCAGTGTGGGTCCAGTTAAGACAACATGATCTGACCAGAATAGGGCAATTAGGTTCTCCAAATTTAGAAAGCGTGATGGTCTGTCTAACACACAAGAAAGTCGTCCCAAAAGAAAAGTAACTCCGTGAGGTCTACTTATTTCATATGTGTAAAAGCGTGAGGCGTACTGAGACGACAGGGTCCCAAATCAAGGTGCAATGCGTGCTTATTAAAACCAAGCTTATATGTAATGGATATATTTGTATGCATGTTTAGAAAATCAAATACGCCTTTATGTTAACCCCTAGTGGCTTAAGATTTGGACATGTGGTCGTTTGAAAAGGAGAAACCTAATAGTGTTTTAATTTTGGACAACAATAACGCCTTGTAGTGATCCAGACGATTCGACAAGTTTCCTACCGGTTTCGATGAGATTTGACCTAAAACAGCTTGTAAGTTACTCTAGTGATTAAACTTAAATAAGAGATAATAACATAAGAAAGTGGATGAGAATATGAAAAATACGTAGCTTTGTAGCTACTACATATCATGACTCTTTTGTTTTCCATTACAATGTTAGTTACTTTAGTATATTCATTTAAGACCAAAGTGGAATCATAATAAACATCAACACACGGTACGAGGTGTGGTGCCCGCTTATTCAAGACTCTTGTGATTTATGGCACGAGAGTGAAGTTCCCTTACAGCTAGCATGGTTGTTCTACCGGGTCATTATCCCTGGAAAAGTTTGGAGCCAACGCTTTACCGACAGGATAACTAGAGATGATGCAACCATGTTCTTTTATAAGTCGAGTATGAAAAATCTCAACCAAAGAAGTTTCACAAACATTTGGGTTTAGGTGACATTGTAGGTATTTCACATGTTAGGTGACGTTTGTTGAAAAGCCACTTGAAGTTGCATGAACCATGTCACGAAGTTTCTGTACGGATACAAAGTCTCGGTAGTTAGCTCTTGGCCTTCAAGTTGAAAAACAAAGTCGATTAAGCCATGTAAGTGCACTATTCCGCGGTGGGGATTGTAACTTTCCACAAATTTCTCATTTGTCACTCAACGATCGAACTTTTCATATTTTAGTAATACTTTTTTTGAATTAAAAATCACACATATAAAGAAACATCATTTAAACATCAATTTGTTATTGTTATTATTCTTTTAAATTAACAAACCTTTTGTCGTGACATAACGTCTAAAAGGTGGTCTTTAACTTGTGCATTATCATTTCATTTGTTGCTTCAGCAAACTTCTAAAATGTAGTTGTACAATCCTTTTCTTTTGTAGGGTCTGGGATTATGGATTAAATATAGGGCTGTAAACAGTTCGTGAGCTACATGAGACTGGCTTGTTAAAAACTTTAATCACGGCGATCTAAAAAGAAGTTTGTTTAATAAACGAGCCCGAGACACACTTGTCGAGCTCGAGAGCCTAGACTATCTATTATTTATTTAATATATTATTGTACTTTTTTTATAATCGTGCTTACTATATATAAAGTTATGATAAAAACAAGTAAATAATAAGGATTATGTCATATATAAAAGTTATAATTAGAATATATACAAAAAATAGGTATAAATTTTAGTAAAATAATTGATAAATAATAAACGAGTTGAGCTTGAGCCGATCTCAAGCTTTAAACTTAGAGCTCGAAAGGAGCTGAATTCAAGTTTGAGCTTTGAAAAACTACTCACCACGAGTCGATCTCGAGCCTAAATGAGCTTGGCTTGTTTTGTTTTACAACTTTACACCATTTAGTGTTTAGGGTTTAGAGTGTAATATTATACATAAATACCTTTGAGACTATGATGGTTAATGTTATGATTGAGTTATTAGTATTATCTCTATTGATTAGGAATTAGATGGTTGCTTGTGTCTGTTTAATATATCAATACACATATGCGTGCGCGCTTGAAATCTGTATATTACACGGGGAATTGATGAAAAACATATTTAATTATTAATAGGCACTGTTATCAATACATTGTTAATCCGTTGTACAGTAGTGTTTAAAACAATTTATGTATTTATTTAGTCATTTTCGTCTTTTTAAATTAATATTTAATATTTATCAGTTAACAAATAAATGATAACAAATGATATTAGGGAGTTAGTTGGTAAGCCCAATGAACCTGACCACGATACGTTTGTATGCTTAGCGAGTATATAGATAACCATTTTCGAACTTTTGTTTTTTATATTGCAAAAACTCTTAGAAACAAGAAATCATTAAAATTTATATACTTCTAGATATTTTGAGTTAAGTGATGTAAAGTTTGTTTACTAACAAATTCCTCTAAGTTGTTGTAGTTAGTTAATGTTGGTAACAACTAACATAAACACAACATGATACATTTTAAAACGTCAACCTAAATATATGTTTCATCCATGTAACGTTTCCTAGATGACTTTGACATTATCTTTTTATGTTTTGGAAATAATAGAACTAGCCTTGTCAACAAGGATCCTTGAAAAAATTAGTATGTATTATTGGATCATTTATAATATATTCGTGATGGGCCTTAAGTAATTTAGTGTGGGCCGGCTGGGCTGTGGACTTGTGAGTTGTGGATAGAGGTGCACAGAATACCCGGTTCCATACCCGCCCCAAGTACCTGACCCGGAACTGATTCTGGCATGTACTCTACCCGTAGATATGACATGGTATTGGATTTCTTCCCTCGTACCCAGAACCAGAACCGACCCTGACCACCCGAACCAAAACCGGGGGTCAAAACCCGACTCAACCAAACCCGAAAATAATCCGGAAAACCCAATCAAATATCCGACTACACCCGAAACTGATTCCTACCCAAACAGGTTTGTGCACCGACACTTGTGGAGATCCAACTTTTTAAAACTTAATGTAAAATCCTCATGTTCATTCATTTTTAGTGTTTGATCACGACTGTGTGTGGTTGTTTTCCCATGCATATGCCCTAACAATGTCAAGATCGTGGGTTTAATTGTTTAACCCAAACATAACCCATCTTTTTCATTCGCATACACATGCTTAAAATCATGTTACCCAAACATGCTAGGTTTAATTGTTTAATCCACTTATATATACCCAAACAAACTTTACATCACTTAACCCAAACATACACATGCTTAAAAGCGGTTTAATTGTTTAATCCGCCTATATATACATAATCAGATTGATAGGTTGTAAAGAAATTGGATAAATAAATTAGTGAGTCGACATATTTAATTAAGCATGTTAACATGTAAATATGAATACACCACATTTATTAAACCGAGTTTATTTAATTATTTTAATGTCATGTTAGTAAGAAAAAAACTCAGTTCTCAATTTGAGTTTGATCTCAATTTGAGTTTGATCATATGAATTTTAAACTAGCTATTTATATAAAAATAAAATAAAATACGTTTCAAACAGTTATAAGAAATTTTCGTTTTGAACTCTTCTACTACATTAATCACGTACTTTTCATATGTTTATTTAACAAATACATGCACATGTCTTATCTCGTTTACCTACCAATTCGGTCACCTGTTTTTTTTACAGGTGTATCAATAAATTTTAATTTAGTGTAGAAGACAAACCAAAAACACATCTTATCTTTCTATGTATAAAAATGGTAGTACATCTACACGTGTTAAAGTCTCCAACAAAACAAATCTTATTAATTTTATACCACCACACACACGTATAACCAAACAAATTTCCCAAATATTTTCTCTCTAAATATATATTGTTTTTAAAACCTATACATTATATTGTTTTGCGTTGCAACGAAATGATTTTGAATAAAAAAATATACCGAAACGTAGCTAAAAATAAACATGTCTGAGCGTTTAGAAATTTTCAAACTAGACAACACGGTTTAGAATACGGTTATACTTGAAACCTGTTGAAAATAAAATAAAAACGGACCATAAAATTTTTGGTTGTGTAACTTTTATACTTTACTTGGATCTTTAGTTGTTATATTAAGTTCTATAATCTATATAGATGTTTGAGTTTTGCCTGTAGCCCATGGCCATTAACATTACAATTTTATGAGTAACCGTCAAAACAACATGCTATTTTGGCCTTTGGGTATAGCATATGCATGATTCATAAGTCATAACAATGACAAAACACTTTTTTTAAATGTATTAAATTATCATAAGTATTTTGTTTATTTAAAATTAATGGATAAAGTTTCTTCTAACTATGTATTGTGATTTAGTGTTCTTAAAGGAAATGTTTGATGAGTTTGTGCTTGGGGAGAAAGCCAGAATTCATGAAAAAAATTTAACTAAGATATTTTTAATTTTTTTTTTAGTAAATATCGTTTTTATTTAAAATTTTGGTTAGAATTTTAACTATAGTGCGTAGTTCATTGGGTTAAATTTCACCATATTTTTCTTTTTCATATTAGCCATTAAAAAGACCCACCTTAGATATCATAAGTTGATTTTATACAACTTTAGACTCATTAAATTAACATTTTCAATAATCCTATGTAATATAAGTGGCTAATTCACAAAAGTGATATTAGTTTATGACTTTATGTATTAATAAAGCAACCAACTTATTTAGTTGCTTTGGCACTCCCTAAATTATCCACTTAGCTCATCAAGCACTATATGCCTATGTGGTCACCAAATGACCTAACTCACCTAACATTTTTAAAATGTTTCATGATCATCTAAGAATCACTAAACATTTGAACACACCTATAAGCTAAGTTAGAACCAACCATTGCAAATTTTAACTAAACATAGAAAATAAGAAAATAGGAGTGGAGGCTGTTTATTGAGTGATGACGAAGACGAATATAACTCAATTTAGGCGTTGCGATTACATGCGAATACTTATGATTTTATGCGATTTAGGAATGGAACCTAAACAAGGCGACTGCCAAGTGTCAACTCTTGCATTTATAGGCGTGTCACGTATTTAGAATAGGCATAAAAGGACAAAATATCTACCTATAAGTATAACTTGTTCAACAACTATTGACACGTTAAATAATTATTTTTCTCACTCGCTACGAAGAATTTTTCCTTTGAATGAAATTTTATTGCGGTAATCTCAAAGATCATGCAACTTGCAAATCAAAAGTAGATAATAATAATAATAAAAAAAACAAATTAATAGCTATGAAAAAGACTAGCACCAATAAACTCATACATAACCTTCAACTGACTACATATGAAATAAGTCACCATACATTCGAGATCTAAATCTGACCCCTCATATAGTCATTTATTACAAGAAGAGAAATCACACAAAAGTCACACAAACCATCTTAAATGTTTTTATGCATGTCTGTGTTTTGAGATGATTATTTAAATTCGTGTTATTTTTATTTTACAGGTTTTATCTATTCTATATTTCTATATACTTCAATAACTTGGATCTCTCATAATACGTACGATCTCCATATATATTCTCATTATATCCAAGTTATTGAAGTATATTGAGTATATAATACTTGTAAAATGAAAATAACGTAAATTCAAATAATCATATCAAAACCGACATACATAAAAGCATTTAATGATTTAAGTTGGCTTGTGTGACTTTTGTGTACTTCTCTTTCTTGCAATAAATGACTAAATGATGAGCGGTCATATTTAGATCTCAAATGTATGGTGACTTAACTCTTTTTATTTATTAAATACATCTATCACTTTTTAATAATAATATATTTTAACGAAAATACGAATTATACTAATGAAACACATTCATTATGCATAGTCTAAAGAAGTATTGTACTACAAAATACAATCCAATCCAACTTACTGTTGTTTTTTTGAACAGTTGTATTCCATTAACAAATTTCGACTAGTAAGACGTTAGACGGGCAATAAAATTAAAATTAATGACTAAATGATGAATTTATAACCACTCTGAATGAGAAATTTTGCACTTATTCTTTCTACTCGAGTATCAATAAAACATAAATAAATACTATCATCGAGCAACATCTCTATCTTTATTTAGGTGATTCTTCAAGAAAACCACGTATCATTTTGAAACTAGTACACCGCACAACGAATATAATAACGCCTAGTATTTCTTTCTTAGCCAAACTTAGCGACGAGTTATCCAGCCAATATTGATAAATATTGATATGAAATTTAAGTAAGCAAATTTCCTTTTAAAATTCCTGAAAGCTTAGCCATCACAATTTCAAGAAAAATATTGTCACTTTCATCGATATTAAATAAGGTTATATTTGTAATCCATGTATCTTAAGCCAAACAAGCGAACTTTCACCGATTTTAATGGGTAATTAAAAAAATATATTTTTTTTTCTTTGTTTTATTTTAAAATTTCAACTTTACACTTCTCGTATAGATAAATGTTTTTACGAACAGACTGGTTGTTATGGTCACTTAATTTTTTTTTAATGACAAATTTCTTTTAATCATTATTGTTTATGAGACTTGAACTCAATGCTTCTTTCTTTTAAACTCAAGTGTTTATTTAAACACTATTCCATTAATCACTATCCCATTAATTCATCATGACCACTAATCATTCATTAATTAGACATGTTTAAAAACTTAACAACGTTGTTAATAATTTATACACACACAATCAGTCAATCACTTGGACCCTTTCAATCACTTCCACCCATAATATACATAGTTATTGTTTGTTATATTAAATGATGGATTTTTTTCAAAAGAAATAACCACACAACAATGATTCAATGTTATTACAAAACGTATTTTGATCAAAGAACACTTAACAACTAACTATAAAGTTTATTAATTTATGTTTATATAAGATAGATTTTATATTTCAAAATGGTTTAACGGTTCAACTTTTACCATCATGACGTTTTTATCAAATCAAAAGAGCGTTTATTTAACAAATGTTTTTTGATTTGTAAGTAAAAAATATATGAAAACTCTCAACTACATGCGCAAGAAGTTTATTTATTTATTATTGTTTTTTTGTACAGCAAGAAGTTTATGAGTTTTTTCCCGAAAGAGTGTTGGTGGAAAAAATATTTACTAATTTGGTGTTGATTCAAAACTATTTACCAAAAAGAGTGTTCTTAGATAATTTTTTGTTTCTCCCTCCTAATCTTATTGGATAACTTGTATTTTAATAATTAACACCATTAAACCTTTTTTTTATTACTCTCAACCAAATGTGAATGTTACATAAATAATAAAAAATGGATGGGTAAAATAAATCAGATGTTGTTATATATTTGGTTAATCAAAATGTGTCCATAATAATATTTATGGATTTGAACAAAAAATACAAACTTCACTCTCAAGCTATGTAAAAATTTTAATGGAAAAATAAGACAAAAATAATTAGGCAAACAGATTTCCTAGCAAAACATAAAAAAATGATTTTTTTTCAAAAACGTCCACTGATTCAATGAATAAACTTTTTTTTACATACATTTTCTTTTGGTATGCCTTTTTTTTTATAAATATCAAGATGCGTTGTTTATATCTTTTTCACACACAATACGAAATGAAGAAAAAAGTGACGCGGTGCCATTTTCATACTTACATGAATTAATATGTGATTGCGCTACAACATATTTTCAACTAACATAATTGTGTTACGCCGGTTCATTTTGTTTAATTCTATATTTTTATAAATTAACTTGAATTATATATTTATTTATTTATTTATGTGTGGAAAATGATTTGAACATCACATCTTGATTAAAATAAAATTACCGAAAGAAAATGTATACAAAATTTTCTTAATCATTTTCCGTTAAAACACTAGTGAACTTTTTGAAAAAGAAAAAAAGTTTCTCATTTTTTTACGGTTCGGTAGGAATTCATTTATATTATGCTTAGATTTTTACATAGTTTGAGAGTGAAGTTTGTATTTTTTGTTCAAATCCATAAATATTATTATGGACACATTTTGATTAACCAAATATATAACATCTGATTTATTTTACCAATCCTATTTTTTATTATTTATGTAACATTTACATTTGGTTGAGTAATTAAAAAAGGTTTAATGGTGTTCTTTATTAAAATACAAGTTATCCAATAAGATTAAGAGTGAGAAACAAAAAATTAACTAAAAACACTCTTTTGGTAAATAGTTTTAAATCAACACCAAATTGATAAATACTTTTCCTACCAACACTTTTTAGGAAAAAACTCAGAAGTTTATAGTTTGTCAATTTATATTAAATGAATTATTCATTGTCATAAATATGCAGTTTAATAAGTTGGTTGTTATCGTCATAAATGCTTATGCAAAGATTGTCACATATTAATATGGGTCGAAATTTATGGCTGTGCTACAACCATTAACTTATGGCTGTAAGTAATCTTATTTGAAAAAAAATATATGTATATTTAAGAAAACCATCTCCTTTTAAATTATCTGAACTTAGCAATCAATATGTCAAGAAAATATTGTCACTTTCATTGATATTAACTAAGATTATATTTGTAGTCCAAGTATCCTAAGTAAGACAAGCAAACATTCACCAAAATTGGTGGGTAAGCCAAAAACCAAATTCTTTTCATTTGTTTTATATTAAAAATTCAATTTTACACTACCCGTATATTTAATGTTTCTATATGCCATCATGACTTTGGTAGTTGATTATGGAGGTTTTTGTTAAAGGTTTCCTCCATAAAGTGGTTATAGGTTCAAAGTTTTGAAATGAAGAATTTTATCAGTACCTCTTACAGAAGTGTTGATTATTTTTTTTTACAAATAAAATTAATGTTTATAATTTCTATATTAGACCGGTTACCCATTAATAAACTTATTATATATAAAATTTCTAATTTCTAATATTAATAAAATGTTGTCTAAAATAAAAGTATAACGTAGAGCATGAATCAATAAATAAGATTTTGAAACAAATAAAATCCATTCTAACCACTATTCCTGAGCACATTTTCAATCACTTGACCAATAGCCGAGCGATCTACATTATGACGATTTAAAAATACTTAACTAGATTGGTTATATAGATGGTTTGTGATTCGACTGGTCCTGTTATAAGAACAACAAATATAAAGGCTACATCTTTCAAATATATAATGTCTTCACATGTGGTCGGCCTGAATAAGGGGCAAGGCGGGCGATTGCCCATGACCTTGTCTCTCAAAAGGCCCGTAATTATTAAAAAATTTTAATTATATATATAAATTTAATATTTTATTATTATATCTATGAAAACAAAAGTTAAAGTTTTAATTCATAAGAGGAACAACCTCAAATAATAAAAAAGATTATTTTTTTTTACTTGCTTCGTGATGAGATTACCTGGGTTTGCAGCCCACCGGAGCCGGCCCAAAGAAAGCCCAAGATCCTCGACAAGGTTAAGGCTGAGACTAGAGGTCGTTGGACAGGAGGTCTGGAGGGAAAAGGGATAAGTCAAGGGTAAAAGCAAGGACCTTTGGATAAAAGGAGGGGGATAATTGGTTATATATATGTAAACATTTGTAAGGCTATGTTATCTATCACCTGATTGATTATTCAATAAGATTAGCCATTTTCATAGTGAAAAACCAACCTAACCTTTGTTCACCGCACAAATCAACTGAGGTTTTTACACTTCGGTACCATAATTTCTCAAGGATGGTCCTGTGTTCATTCAACTTAAGCCGATTTAACTCAAATATAAAAGTTGGCTTTAACATAAACCAAGTGATTGTCACCCAACTCACACCTCAAGTTTTAACCCTTAATTATGTGTCTTAATCTACTATTAAGACAGAGAAAGAAATCGATACTTTGTTGTAATCACTATTAACCTTGTGATTACCAACCAACTCCCTCCACTATCTTATTTTGTCCTTTATAATTTGTATAAGCTTCTAGTAGTCAAATTCTCCCACGTTGGTATTAACTTAGATATGATATTTGTTTTTTAACATAGCTTCTATTATTTTAAATACCTTTTAAGAATTAGTCACACCAAATATGGTAGCTAATAATAACAACCTTTTGGTATTTTCTATCTAAACTTTTTTTTTCTTCATATTGTATTGCAATACGTAACCTTTTATGACCGGTGAAAGTTTAACGTAATATCTCAGTAAAAAGTATGATATAAGAGCATAAGGAGTCTATTGACTTCCTAATTTTTTTTTCATAGATGTCTTTTTGTAAAAATTGTTTACAGAGTTCTAAAGTCCCTTATACAATCATATAAACACGCTTCAAATCCTCTCTATCATCTCGATGCCACTATATCTAAATCTAACGTCTTTTATGCTATCTCTATATGCTTTCACCATCTTCACAACCAAAATCGCCAACCCAACTGCATCTCGGAAAACAAATTGTACATCGCATGTCATTTTTCGCTTCTGTCACATCAATTCATTTCAGATACCACCAAATCTTAAGTATCTTTCTCATCTCTTTCATAACTTTTATTTATCTGAAAAAAATACATTTCACTTTTATCCTAACAAAAAAAATAGTAATTTTTGAACTTTCACTTAACAATCTTTTTGTATTTTAATCATGGCACATTATATCATAAATTCATAATTTAGTTTTTAAACCATATCAATCAACACTTATTATGTGTTATCCCTTTTACATATTTTAAATATTTTATCATGAGAAGTTGGTCTACTGGTAAAAGGTCTGTCTTTTTAAAGTGGAGTCATAGATTTGATTTTCACATGGGCCAGCTCGAATGCCATCAGGATGAAGGGACTAATTAGGGCTATAACTACATGTTCGAATCCGACAAGGGGCGAGGGTTTACGGATTTTATCTGGTTCCCGCGTATCAAGGGGTGCGTTCTCACGGCGGTCGAGAAGCCAACCTTGGACATAAACCTGAATTAAATGGTAGGTTTACACGTGAGATTCTCTGTCATTAAAAAACGGATAATTAAATTTAATCCCAGGCTCCAACCCGACAGGAGGCGAGGGTTTACGGATACCATTCGATTCCCACACATCAGGAGGTACGTTTTACTGCGATAAAATAGTCGACCTTAAACAAAATCCTGAAATTACAAGAATACACGTGAGACTCTCAAGTGCTAAAACAAAAAAAACATATTTAAGTTTTTTTATTTTTTTATTAAATAAATAAATATGACGTGTCACTTTCTTGTTATGTTGTATGAAAACTGATGATCTGTCTTCTGCCGTGTGACACTGAGTGTATGTATAATTGTATATAAATGTCTCAACTATATATCACACAACATAACTTCATTAACATTAACTCTCTCTCTTTCTCTCTCTTAACTAAAACTTAAAATGCTTTTCTTTCTGCTTTCCTGTTTCTCTTTCATAATTCTCTCCAAGTTTTCTTTATTCAACACACTCCCATATTATTATCCTGACATGGGTTCTCTCTCATTCCAATCTTTCTTTAATAATAACATGTTAACAACAAGCATCATCTCCCTCACTTTATGTGATCTTCAACCATCCAAGAATGATGTCATCACTACAAAGATTGAAGCTTTAACCAAAAATAATAATCTTTGCTTGTTGGATTTGCCAGATTTGCCCCTGGAGTGCATTCTTGAGAAGCTTTCACCTGCTGGGCTGGCCAGCATGTCAGGGGTATGCAGGTCTTTTAGGGTCATGTGCACTCAAGATCATTTGTGGGAAAGACATTTGAAGCAGAAATGGGGTAAGTTCTTGATGGGTGGTGTTATGTTTCAAGAATGGAAGAAGTGCATTGATAATAAAAAGAAGGAAACTTTAATGGATGCTTCAGATGGGAAAGGGTATTTTGGTCTTTTCACTTGGTGGAAGAAAAATGTGATTTTGGACAAAACCAGTATTTGTTTGCCTGTTGATTCAGTCATGTCTTGGTATCTTTCTCTTGAAAGTGGAGAGTTTTCATTTCCTGCTCAAGTTTATAATAGAGAGGTAATTTCCCATAATTTTGAGATATTTTGACTTTTTAAAGTCAAAATATAATGATTTTAAAATAAAAAATTGAGCTAAATCTTGTGGTAAATTTTGATGAAATTTTTGTTGTAATTATGTAAGTTATAGCAAACTTTGTCCCAGTTCACATTTTCTTCTTAAAAGTTACTAAACTGATATCCATTTTTTAATTCAAAACTTAAGAGGTTGACCAGATAAAATCAACATGTTCTATGATCTAATACTCATATGATGTTTCACATGCAGAATGGAAATATTGGGTTTTTACTGTCTTGTTATGATGCAAAAGTTAGCTATGATTCTCACACAGACAGCTTCAAGGCCAGGTAAAAAAAATGTTCAAATTTTGTTCATTCCCAGTTATATTTTGCAAAAATGTTTAAACTTTTGCTCATTCCCAGTTATCTTTTGCAACAAAAATATTAAAAGTTTTGCTCATTCCCAGTTATATTTTGCAGAATTTTTTTAGTTTTCTTCATTTCCAACTATATTTTGGAAAAAAGATTCAATATTTCTTCATTCCCAGTTATATTTTGCAATCTAAAATTTCTTCATTCCCAGTAATTTAAAAAAAAAATTTAACTTTTATTTATTCCCAGTGCTTTTTTGAAAAATATCTGAACTTTTTTTTTTTTTTGAATGTTTAAGCTTTCCTTCTACTATTTACATTAAACCGCCATTGCCAGGGATCGAACCCTGGACCTCTCACCCAAAGGCCAAAGCCTTTACCATCCCACCAAAGATCATCATCGTACTCAGTATATCCCACCAATAGCAATGCTATGGTAAGGTCTGAGGAGGGTAAGGTGTAGACAGCCTTACCTCTATCCCATAGGGATAGAGAGGCTGCTTCCGGTGATACCCCCGGCTCGATAGTAGTTTTGCATCCCACCAAAGATGTGTATGAAAAATATCTGAACTTGTCCTCATTCAAAGTATTTTTTTTTTTTGAAAAAAAATTAAACTCTATTCATTCCCAGTAATTTTTTTGAAAAATATTTAAACTTTTCTTCATTCCCAGTAATTTTTCAAAAAATATTAAACTTTTCTTCATTCCCAGTAATGTTTTTGAAAAAGATTTAAACTTTTCTTCATTCCCAGTAATATTTTGCCAAAAGATTAAAACTTTTCTTCATTCCCAGTTATATTTTGCAAAAAAGATTCAAAATTTCTTCTTTCCCAATTATCTTTGCAAAATTCAACTCCAATTTTATGCAAAAAAATAAAATAAAAAATAAATAAAAATAAAAAGTTTCTTGATTTTTAATAAAATTTATTGATTTTGGGAATTGGTATAGGTATGCATCATTGGGGAGGCCAACAACTGAGGAAAGTATTAAATGGGAAAGGCTAAGATCACCAGCAGTGAATACATTACCATATGATCTTCATGTGTCTGATTGTTTGACTGATTTACAACCAGGAGACCACTTTGAGATTCAATGGAGGAAATCTAAAGAGTTTCCCTATGGTGGGTCTTTTTCTTTTTTTTTTAACTGTTGATGATATATACATTAATGTGTATTTAACTATTTATTATGCATCAGATGGTTGTACCTTGGGCTTAACTGTTAGTACTTTCCTGATTTATTTCAGGTTGGTGGTTTGGTGTTGTTGGCCACTTGGAATCATGTGATGGAAACAAACTTTATTGCCAATGTCATCATAGTGGTAAGTAGTTTTAGTTCCACAATTTTCTTGAAATATTTTTATTCACTTTTTGTGATTTTAGATAATAAGCATAATTTGTTATTTGGTTATGATAAATAGTTTATTAAAATAATGGGTTCTTGTTGGCCTGAATCTTGGGTAAAACAAGAAAGGTAGAACAAGTGTCTTTGAAAGTTGACCAGTTTCATTTGACTTTGTAAACATATTAACCTCTAAGTTATATCTTTTTGGTAAGTTTTAGGTCACCTAAATAGATAAGAATTCTATCATCCAAACATTAGTTTCTCACATAGGGGTGTTAAACGGGTCGGGTCATGTTTTTGGGTTGACGGGTTGAACACAAGCACGGATATAAACAGGTTGACACGAACACAACCCGTTTAGCTCGTTTTTTTGTTCTTTTGAATACAACTACTAAGTAAAATAGTTATAACATAATATATTGTATGAAACAATACGTTATAAACTTGATGTCGTTTTCTCTTTTAACATCTAAAGTTTGGAATAAAATACCAAAAAAACACACATCCAAATTATTATTTTTTTCAAAATTAAATGGGTTAACATGAACCTGATCCATTTAGCTTTTTCTCTTCTTTTTTTTAATGAATACTCACAAGGATATGTATAAAACATTTACTTAAACCCGTACCCGCTTAGGTTTGAAATAAAAGTCCCAACAGTTTTAAGTTGCTACATAAAAATGCATTCTAAATTCTTTTTAAAAATAAACAGGCCAACTTAAACCCGTACCCGCTTATTATACGTATCTCTTTTTGTAAATATTGTCATTTTCTTGGAAACAGACTCGGTCATATTGGAGTTCAGGCAGTACAATTTGGGGTCAAGATGGAGGCAAGTTACGATTGACCGAAAAGACCATAGAGAAGTAGGCAACGAAGTAGATGGGTTTTATGCAGGAATCAGGAAACTTTACGACGACAAAGAGATAACAACGTGGAAAAGCCTTTGACCGTCTTAGCGATTGGAGTAACGTGTAGATAGAAGGTATAGATAGAAAATTTGGAGGTTGTTAGAGATGATTTGGTATCTCTTTTTGTTAAGATGTTATGTAACTTGTAAAAAGATGGTCCATAGGGCTATGGTTAAGATTAGTTAGGGTATAACTTTATAAGATGTAATGTATGTATTATGTCATATATAATATCTATCGCGATCGTGTTAACTTTTGCAGATTTTTAACTAAGGGTATTGTTTACTTAAACACTAACACAAACAAGATGTAACCCGACACATTTCATAGATAGAAATTCGTCAAAATATAATATAATGAGTTTCAATAACAGGAATAAGCGACATAACATGTTTAGCATGATTAAATTTAAACATGCATTACATGTTTAACAAGCTTATTGACACACGTGTCTCAGTTAATACATAATAAAGTCATAAGGCTATGTGTAGTAGAGGGGTTACAAATTGGAACGGATTGCAACATGTGGCGCTCAGACAACAAAAGGTAAGTTTTTATTTTTAGGGTGTAGACGTGTAGTGGTATTGTTGCCCAATACCCACACACACACACACCATCGCCCCGTTTGTCACCTGGGGGGGGGGGAGTGTGCCAAGCAAAAATCGCTCATATATATTCGTCGCCCACTATACATTGCCTAGCTAACAAGATAGTAATCAAGTACAATCCATAACATCCTTAAACTATGTTTGCTAGTTAGATGAGAGAATTTAATTTAAATAAATTTAATTGCTCATAAAAATATGATTCTACATAGATTTGTTAAGCAGATCTTAGACGAGTTGAATTCATTTAGAAACATTTTAATCGTTCCATTTCCATTAGCGTGTTACATGTTTATAGCCGAAACTCAGTTAACTTAAATCCTATACAACTTCGTGTTGAGACAAGTTATGGTAACGAGCCGTGCCGTCACTGCCACAAATGTTAGTGATGCATATCAAACGTGTTCTTGTTTGACAAACAATGGGAAACAAATCTCAAGAAAAGATTATCAAAATCGTTGAATATGCATCTCACATGAACCATCCGTATAATTTGTTTTAAATTTTATTTGACATTTTGTTTGCTGAAGTTTGTACTTTGTAGTGGTTGACTGACTTGACAGCATGTAACGACCCATAGAGAGGCTTCAAGATTATAATCTTGATCAAGATATTATTATATATTCAGTTTTCACCATTATCACAAATTTAGACCAATCCATTAATGTTGTCCAGATACTTGACACATCACCAAGACCTTTGTGACCAAAAATGATGTATGCCCACACTATGTTATCACTTTACCTCAACCAACTAAAGGACATGCATGTATATGTATGTGATTTCAGTGTCCACTTTATCATGTTTCTTTTGTGGGAAGCATATTTATAGTCTCTATGACCATCTTATAAACTTGTCAAGCCCTTTAGATTTTTGACACACAAAAAGTTTAAATCAATGTTTTTTGACATCCACCTATGAATTTGTCTCCACTCTTTTCAACTTTACAAGAGAATAAAGATACATCACACTCTGGAAAAATAGTTGCCAATTGTCTAAACTAAAGAGTAGCCGACACGTGTTTTAGACCCAGTGACAAGTAACATAGCTAGGGATGACGAACGGTTGGGTATGGGACGAGTTTCAGTAATACGAACCAATACATAAGTTCAGTGCTTAGATCCACCGGTAGTTTCATTGCTATTGCAATAAGTGTGATTGTAGCAGCATTAAGTGTGAAAAATCTATTTGGAAACCATAGCTTCCATTGCCACAGTGCTGGAATGGTATCAGCTGCCATTGCAAGTATGCATATCAAAGATGCTGCAGCAGTATACAAGCCCACCCATGGCATCATAACTTTTGCTGCAGTTGGGTGTTCGTCATAATTATAATATGCATCCATTATGCTAGGATAGGGAAAAAGTGAAGTTTGTGCTTAATTTAGTAGAGCAAGATGCAACATGCTTGTTATATATATAGATATTTAAACAAGTTCAAAGATATTGTATTTGCTTACAAGTTGAGAATTTTGCTTTCGTGTTCTCTCAAGTGACTAAGCTTTACCCTACTATTTTGAAGTTTCTTATAAATTTGTCTGCCATTAATAACTTTTTATGCAATAAAGTAAGTTGCTATTTTTTTCCCAAGTGGTGTAGGTCCTATATTACACTCATTCCAATATGATTTTCTTTCTTCTTTTTAAATTATTTTTTTACGAATAACCCCTTACTAGGGTGGCTTGTTATCGGTATCAAAAATATTGATGCTGAAAATCATCAAAAATTAAGTACTGGTACTGAGAATGCTTGGTATGATACCAAGGCCAGTAAAAAAAATACGTAAAATATTAGTACCGAAGCATTCCCAAAACCACAAAAAAATGGGTACCGAATTAATTCCAGGTACCATTTAGTCATCCATATCCTTTGTTTATGGTTTATCTTTATTTATATTTTTTGTTTAGTTTAATTATTTTCCTTTATTTGAATAAGTATTCTTATCATATTTTTATAGGTTTGACAAAAAAAGGTATTAACGTTTTCTTTTGAACTGTAACTTTCTATTACCAAAGACAATCCCCTCCTAACGAGAAGCTAGCAAGGGACGGAAACAATGCAAAACATAAACAATTATAAAGCCAAACATTTCCACCTAGACCAATCCAAATCCGCATTTTTCGACCTATTTTTTTATCCATAAATAACTTAGCGCTCTGATGTTGCTGAGAATGTCATTTATCCTAATGGGCTCATTTTCAAAAGTCGCCTTGTTCCGAGCTTTCCTAATACACCAACAAGCCACCATTATAATTGACCACACCATTTGCCTCTTATTCTCCTTCTTCAGTACCTATAGGGCATGGCTACAAGTTTATTGAATCGAGGACACGTCTAACGGCGGAATATTGCACCAAGAACTGATGCTACTCCACACCACCGATGTAACATAACAACAAGTTAATAAATTGCCAACAGACTCATCCGACATTAAACAACATATGCAAACATTCGGCCCCACAATAGCATTCCTTTTTATCAAGTTAATTATCGCTCGTTGGCAGGCGATTGAGTAAAGCCCGCCACACTACCATATTAACCTTCATAGGAACCCATCTATTCCAATTCAAAATAGGTCTTTAGGAGGGGAAACCGTCTTGTATAACAACTTTTTCATAGAAGCAACCGTAAAGCAGTCCGCTTCATCACCTTCCCAAACCCAAGTGTCTTCATTTCCATTAAGTCTTACATAGTACAATCTTTCAAGTAATTCCATCAACTCCATAACCACAACACCATATGTAGGCTGTGATTTCCAGCACAATTTTAAGGAGACCACTCCATCCTTGACCACGCAACGATAAAAAAGAAGTTGGATAACTAACCATTTTAACTAACCAACTTAATTATTTTGTTACAAGAGATATTTTTTATACTTTTTAATTTAATTTATTTATTTTCGTTTCTTTGAAGAAGTTATACAACTAAGAAGTTCCCACCCGACCAATAAGTTACAATTAACAACCTACTATACATTCAATAACAGATTTTATGTCAATAACATAATTCAAGAGAGCATGGTTCTACACATCATGCAGCCAATGTAAAAGAAGGGCTTTCAAAACCGAGTTTGATCAGACATCGTAGTTGCCCCACGTAACGCGCAGGGCTAGTTACCTAGTTTAGTTTATAATGGGTTTCTAGGTATTATTTTTCACTCTTCACCAAATATAAGTCTGCCAGAAATCGTACCAGGAGCCCCTCGTATTTGTAAAAAGGGGATATACCGGTTGGTAATTGCACTTGAATAAATCTAAACTAGGGAACACTCTTCTCAACCTTAAGATTATTTCCTCATCCTTTTGGCACATCCTCAATCACTTACACCACATCATTTATGCAATGGAAAAAAAGGCTCTGTCTATTGAGATACCCCATTTTTCTATTTAGACACTAATATGGGTCATATTGATCAACATGAGGCATATTAGCCTATGTGTGTATGTACTTTTATGTCTGATTTGGGGCATAATATGCTCCATATTGGGCAATATGGAGCATATTGGGGGTGTCAAAATAGATGTTTGGGTATGCCAATATCACACGGAAAAAAACCCCTCCAAAAGATAATCAAAAAAATAATTTAAAAAAATTATAAAACGAAAAAATAAAAAAAGTAAAAAACACCAAAATGTTTATCTAGCATCCCTCATTCCAAAAAAAAAATCTCGGTTTAGCCTTCAAAAATATATCTATACATTTTGTTTCCGGATGGCTTTCCACCATCACGTGTACAAGAAAAGCCCCCGTCTAAAAAAACCTAACCCACAACTCGGAAAACCTACCCCCCCCCCCCGCCCCACCACAAAAAAAAACTTATCTCTAAATGTTAAACTAAACTCGAAGGCTAAACCGAGATTTTTTTATTAATTTTTTTGGAACGAGGAATGCTAGATAAACATTTTGGTTTTTTTTATTTTTTTCGTTTTTTTGGTTTTATAAATTTTTTAATTATTATTTTTTTAAGAGATTTTTTTCTCTTACAAATATGATGTGATGTAGGTGATTGAGAGTGTACCATAAGAATGTGGGGAATGATTTAAGGGTTGGGAATGGTATTCCCCACTTTTTTGGAGTTTTCTTTTTAATCTTTCTCTCTCTCTCTATATATATATATATAGGGTTGATATCATTTAAGAACTCTAAAAAAATTAAGAACTCTTAGGAACCCTTAACAAACAAACATTTTTTTTAATTTTTTTATATATTAACATTATTTAAAAGTAGTTTTATCATATTTCATATAAAAAATTTTGATTACATATATTAATTACAAGTTTACATATATGTAAAATTTATGTAGTAACAAATTTACATAGGTGTAAAACAAAACATAGATATGTATAAAAACTAATTTTTAAAATTATAATCGTAAATATAGATATAAAAAAATGATAAAACTACTCTCAAAGAACATTAACATACAAAAAAATTTATAAAAAACGTTAGTTTTCAAGGGTTCCTTTAAGTTGTTAAATAATTTAACAGTTCTGTATTGATACTCATCCTATATATATGTATATAAAAGTTATGATGTTATCCGCCGGATTCTATATCCGATCGATCGCTCCTACCAGTTCAACAGTAAGACGGCTAGTTCGATTTCGGGTCTGGTTGAGAAAACATCAATTTTAAGAAAGTGAGGTGGTGGTTGTCACAAATAAACTATTTAGGTTTGCTATTAGAGATGTCAATTTGTCTATTATTAGTCGGTAGACTAGTCTATTTGAAAACAGTGTTTCTCCGTCAAAGGTTTCCTAACATGTGGTTGAAAGTTCACGGAAAACATCATTGTGCTAAGCTTGACTTAAAGTAAACGGTTGTCATATCATGAAGACCCATCAATAAATTAAACGTTTTATATTGTTAGAATATTGATATATTGTCTCACTTTTAAATATCCACAAAGTAATCCATACACTATGTGAATGAAATATAAAAGTTTATGTGAAAAAGTATAAAAGATGCATAGTCTAGTTGAAAACATTATTGAATGTGCTACGCTTGACTAAAAAAACGGTTGCCATATCACAAAGAGACATCAAGAAATTAAATGGTTTAAACGTTAGGATATTGATATATTGTCGCACTTCTAAATATGCGAAAAATATTCCATACGCTATATGAGTAAAATAAAAAAATTTATGTGAAAATGTACCAACGTTACCTAGTCTAATTCAAAATATTATTGTGCTAAGCTTGACTCAAAGCAAACTTTTGCCATATCATGAAGACACATCAAAAAATTAAATGGTTAAAACGTTAGAATATTGATATATTGTCTCAGTTCTAAATATTCGTAAAGTATTCCACACGTTAGGTAAACAAAATAGAAAACTTTATGTGGAAAAATACAAAAGACACATAGTCTACTTGGAAACATTATTGCATGTGCTAAGCTTGACTCAAAGTAAACGGTTTCCATATCACAAAGACGCATCAAGAAATTAGACGGTTATAATGTTAGAATATTGATATATTGTCTCACTTTTAAATATCCACAAAGTAATCCATACGTTATGTGAACGAAATGTACTTGGAAACATTATTGCATGTGCTAAGCTTGACTCAAAGTAAACGGTTGCCATATTACAAAGACGCATCAAGAAATTAAACAGTTATAACGTTAGAATATTGATATATTGTCTCACTTTTAAATATCCACAAAGTAATCCATACGTTATGTGAACGAAATATAAAATTTTATGTAAAAAAATACAAAAGATGCATAGTCTACTTGAAAACATTATTAAATGTGCTAAGCTTGACTCAAAGTAAACGGCTACCATATCAGAAAGACACATCAAGGAATTACATGGTTGAAACGTTAGGATATTGATATATTGTCGTACTTCTAAATATGCGAAAAGTATTCCATACACTATGTGAGTAAAATAAAAAAAATTATGTGAAAATATACCAACGTTACCTAGTCTAATTCCAAATATTATTGTGCTAAGCTTGACTCAAAGCAAACTGTTGCCATATCATGAAGACGCATACAAAATTAAATGGTTAAAACGTTAGAATATTGACATATTGTCTCACTTCTAAATATCCGTAAAGTTCCACAAGTTATGTGAACAAAATAGAAAATTTTATGTGAAAAACTACAAAAGATACATAGTCTACTTTGAAACATTATTGCATGTGCTAAGCTTGACTCAAAGTAAACAATTGTCATATCACAAAGAAGAAATTAAACGATTATAACGTTAGAATATTGATATATTGTCTCACTTTTAAGTACCCACAAAGTAATCCATACATTATGTGAACGGAATATAAAATTTTATGTGAAAAAATACAAAAGATGCAATAACGCGTTAAGCTTGACTCAAAGTAAACGGAACGTTGAAACATTAGGATATTGATATATTTTCGTACTTCTGAATATATGAAAAGTATTCCATACATATGTGAGCAAAATGTAAAATTTTATGTGAAAATATACAAAAGATACCTAGTCTAATTGAAAATATTATTGTGTTAAGCTTGACTCAATAGAAACGGTAGCCATATCACAAAGACGAATCAATAAATTAAACGATTGAAACGTTAGGATATAGACATATTGTCACACTTCTAAATATCTGAAAAGTATTCCACACGTTATTACGTGAACTAAATATAAAATTAAATGTTAAAATATACAAAAGATAACTAGTCTATTTGAAAACATTATTGCGCTAAGCTTGGCTCAATGTAAACGGCTATATCACGAAGATGCACCAAGAAATTAAACCGTTGAAACATTAGGATATTGACATATTGTCTCACTTCTATATATCCGGAAAGTACTACTTACATTGTGCTAATGGAATATAAAATTTTATGTAAAAATATATAAAAGATACCTAGTCCACGAGAAAAAAGACACAATGACGAAAATAAACAAAAAACACAATTTTAACTAAAAAACACAATAGATCGCAAAATATAACAAAATGTCGAACAAAATATAACACGATGTTGAGTAATATAGCACAAGATCAAGAAAAAAAGACATAATGTGAAGGAAAAAAAACACAATTAATCACGAAAATAATCACAAAACACAATGATAAACAAAAAGACAATGATCTTTTTCCCTTATTATATTTAACTATCTATATAATTGCCTACCATAAAATACTATGTGTCGCTCTCAGGTTGTTCCCTCCATTCTCTAGAGCCACCAGATTGCTTGATTTATAAATGGAGATTTCTCATTCACTTGACCCGAATTCGTAGATATGGGTCTCACCAAATCCAGATAGTCTTTAAATGGGTTATAACATCTCATTTATTTGTAAATCTATTTCATAAGCAAACAATAATTTACACGGGTCATGAGTCTCACCAAACCCGGATAACCCTTAAACGAGTTATAACATCTTATTTATTTGTGAAATAACCCCTTATTTATAGTCTTACAAAACTATAATAGCCCTCAGATGTAAGGCCCCGTTACCGGTATCCCTACTTTCGTGTTGGATTTACTCATAAACAGAGTCCTAAATATCAGAGTTAATTAAAAACT
Source organism: Bidens hawaiensis (assembly GCF_021521415.1). Lineage (NCBI taxonomy): Eukaryota > Viridiplantae > Streptophyta > Magnoliopsida > Asterales > Asteraceae > Bidens > Bidens hawaiensis. Next base: position 27,179 of record NW_027494189.1, read on the forward strand.
TTACGCGGAATATAAAACTTTCATAAAACATTACATATCGATTCATAATCATGTCTTAAAACATTCCTCTTGTCTTTCAAAATCAAAACATAACTTAATAAACATATCAGATCTTCAGATGCCAGGCTTTAGTCTTCTGCCATGTGTCCTCCACTCAAGCCAGCTGTCTCAACCTACTCACCTGCGTGCATACTAAAAGTCAGCTACGCTGAGTGAGTTCTAGTTAATCATACAATACCATACAATACCATATTACATACATACGTACTTAACCTCATAACTTTCTTTCATACACACATAAGTACTCATGCCTTCATTCTTACTTACATACTTTCTTTACATTCATAATCATACGTTTTAAAGAGCCTTTCGCCCTATAACCTCACAGATATTATAAGGGTCTGGTCCCTAACATCACAGATATTATAAGGGTCTGGTCCCTAACATCACAGATATTATAAGGGTCTGGTCCCTAACATCACAGATATTATAAGGGTCTGGTCCCTAACATCACAGATATTATTAGGGTCTGGTCCCTAGTTTTCGAATATTAGTAGGGTTCGATTCCCTCTTCGTTACCATACAACCATACATCATACCTCGAGTATTATTAGGGCTCGGTACCCTTTTCGTAACCATACAACCATACAACCGTTATTTCCTTCTTTTATTAACTTTATTACGTTCATACACATAAACATACATATCATACTTGCCATATTTATAACGTTACAACCTGACAGTACGTGCAATATCCGAAGATCGTTCACGTACCATCAAGCAAACATTCATACATATCATACTTACCATGTTTATAACGTTACAACCTGACAGTACGTGCAATATCCAAAGATCGTTCACGTACCATCAAGCAATCATTCTTACATATCACATATATCACATATGGCATACACTTATCACTTAGGATAAATGTATTAACAACACATCAAGTATGCACACAGCCCCGAAAACATAACAAGGAATGGGGCTAGAAACTCACCTGGATCCTGTTACGCTCGCCGTTGATCGTAATTCCTTTCTTTAACTGGGCTCGGCTAACTGTATAATATTTACACATATCAATTAACTACTGCTACTCGTTTGTATTTCTATCTATATATGACCCTCAACGAACGGGGGTCCGGGGGCAGCGCCCCTGGCAGCGGGGTTCTAGGGGCGGCAGCCCCTAGCGGGGTCCAAGGGGCAGAGCCCCTGGCTGGGGTTAAGCTGCCAGGTCAGCTTGGAAAAATTTTATTTTCGATAACTGCCTTAACACATTTTCCATTAGGTTTTTAATTTATTTTATAGACGAACTTCGCTTCAGGCGAAGTTAAACCTTAGGCGAACTTGGAAACAGCTTGGTTCTGGCTTGATTCGATCGAATAGGAACACGTTCGATCGAATAGGAACACGTTCGATCGAATACAACACGTTCGATCGAATAGGAACACGTTCGATCAAACAGGAACACGTTCGATCGAATAGGAACACGTTCGATCGAATACAACACTCATTCGATCGAATACGAAACTCATTCGATCGAATGAGTTGGAGACCATTCGGTTGCTTCCCTATTCGGTCGACTGGACTTGTTCGATCTACGCATTCGATCGAATGGACTGATTCGATCGACTGGTTCGATCGAATGAGTCTGATTCGACTCCTTCAAGCTGGGCGACGGAGAAACCCACGGGTTTTCCAGATTTTCCAGATTTTTGACCCAAAATCGAAGTTTTTGACATGGAAATGCTCGGGATTGAAAGGGCTATCGATTCCTAGTACTTTTAAACACAAAAGCTTGCATTTTGACACCAAAACAAGGCGGTTTTTGACCCGAAAACTCAAGTTACGAAAATGGGAGTTTTTGCTCGATTTGAGGTCGAAAATGGTTATGAAAACGGATGATTTTCGAGAGGGACTTACCAAAAACGATTAGGAACAAGATTGTGGACTCGGATTTGTGATTTGAGAACTTTCTCTCTCTAGCTTCTCTCTCTAGAAATGAGAGTGTTTGGGTGGGTGTAAGTGAAGGAAGATGGTGAAAAATGGTGGAAGTGTCAAGAACTTTCGTTTATATACTACGGGTTTGGTTAGGCTCGGGTTGGCTTCCTACGGGTCGAGACAGGCCGAGTTCATAAAATAACTAAGCCCAAGACCCGTTCCTTACTTGACATTAAATAACTAAAACGTGAAATTACTAAACATAACTTTCTTTTATTTATCAATATAAAAATTTTAGGATGTTACATCAGATGGGTTATAAGATCTCATTAATTGATAAACACTTTCATTATCAAACCCTAATTTAATTTATTTGCTTTACATGTTCTTCGTTGATGTTCTATCATCTCCATCGTCTGTTAACTTCCAATACCACCCACCATTATCAACTACATCACCGCCTCTTTTTCATTAGACAAATATTTGTGTTCATGTTTGTACATTTAAAAAAATCAACATGTTCGTGTTCGTTTATGTTTGTTCGTTAAAAATCTGAAAAACCTAAACTTCACAACTGATAAAACCCAAACGTTAAAAAATACAATAACAAACTAATATATATCTATTAAATTAAAAACATAACTACGTTAAAAAATAAAGTAATCATCATAAAATAGCAAAACAGTTAAAAACAAAGCTTTAAATAAACTTCTGTAACACGGGAGGATCAAACTAGTATATATATATATATATATATATATATAGGGTAAGGTTTCTAAGAGAACCCTTTGCAAATTGAGAACTTTGAGAACCATTTTGAACCACTAAAAACACATTTAAAAAAAATCATAAAACAAAAAATAATAAAAATTTAAAAAAAAGTAAAAAAACCAAAATTCTTATATTTCATTCCGGTTTCATTAAAAAAATAAAAAAATAAAAAAAAACAAAAAAAAACGTCGTATTATACACATATGTATAATTTTATATAATCTTTAGTTACATAATATTAGGGATGTTCACGAACCGAACGCGGGCATGCTCATACTTGGTTTGGTTTGAAAGCGAGTCGAACCGAGCGTATTAAATTTAAAGAAACGATTGAAATCTTTATACTTGAACTTGGTTTGGTTTTGAAACCGAGCGGCTTGGTTCGGTTTGGTTTTGCTTGATTTCATACAAAGTTTCCAATTTTAAATTTCTAAAACTTCAAAATATCATTAATTCAAGACTTTAACTCTAAATCGTCTAAACTTTCACCTTTAAAATGTATAAAACTCATAGTTAACAATAAAACATATATATAAAACGAGTGGCTATGGTTTAAATTTGAACTTTGAATTCAACACAAAATTGGGAAATTTTAAAAACTTTAAAAAATAGTATACTTTTATATATATACATAAAGTTTATATATAAAACTAATATATAAAAATTAATTCGAGCAAAACGAACCGAACCAAACCGAGCGAGGCTTTGCTCGTGCTTGGATTGCTTTTAAACCGAATCGAGCCGAACGACTCACTTGCAAACCGAGCCGATATCGAACGAGCATTTTTCGAGCAAAATTCGAGCGAACGATGAACGAGCGGCGAACGGAGAGCAGTTTGGACAGCCCTACGTGATATACACATATGTACAATATCATTTATCTTAAATTATACACATCTGTAAAAAAAACATGTAAATGTACCACAAAAAACATCTTAAATTATACATATCATTTATCTCAATTTCAAAAAATTTATCTTATGATCCTGATCCTATATATATATATATATATATATATATATATATATATATATATATATATATATATATATATAAGATCAGGATTATGAGATAACATTTTTGAAATTGAGAACCATTTTGGACCACGAAAAACCCAAAAATAAAAAAAATCATAAAATAAAAAAAACAAAAAAGTAAAAAAACCAAAATTTTTATTTTATCATCTCGGTTTAAAAAAAACTTGGTTTAGCTAAATTATATACACATATGTATATGTGTACATTTACATGTTTTTTTTTGTACACGTGTGTATAATTTAAGATAAATGATACTGTATATATGTGTATATAACGTAACTAAAGATTATATAAAATTATACATATGTGTATAATACGACGTTTTTTTTGTTTTTTTTAATGAAACCGGAATGAAATATAAGAATTTTGGTTTTTTTTACTTTTTTAAAATTTTTATTATTTTTTGTTTTATGATTTTTTAAATATTTTTTTTAAATGTGTTTTTAGTGGTCCAAAATGGTTCTCAAAGTTATCAATTTGCAAAGGGTTCTCTTAGATATATTGAAAGCAAAGAAGACGATGGAACCATTTTTGTGTTTTTACTTTTTTCGTTTTTTATTAAATTTTGATTTATGATTTTTTTATTAACTTTTTTTTATATGGGTTTTTTTGTGTTGTCACAAATCCTTCTCATTCATCTTATCTTTTTCCCTCTTTGTAGAATAACTTAACCCTAAAAACACATATTTATGTATCTTGTTATCTATTTCGTAAATATATCTAAAGTATGGTTAAGAATCGTAATTTAAGTAAAAAATAAATGTATATCTATTATTGCCGATATCTTTATTAGCCTAGTGACATTTGTTGTTTATCCTAGTCTATGCGAGTTTTAGTCACATAAAGTCATAAAATGGGCCATAGATTTTGAAAATAGATTTTTAAGGGTGGTGTTCGTGTTAAAAGAAGTTATATCCACTAGACCATTAATATATGTTTGTTTCATCAACCGCAACATGGACACAAGGCCAGTAAGTGAGTAAGCTATAGGTGCAGAAAACAACCCGAACTTGGAACTGGGTTTTTAATACTCGTATCTGACTCTATCCTTAGGATACATATAGGGTATAATTTTAGTACCAAAACCCGTACCCGGAACCAGACCCGATTTGTACCCAATAATATCCGAAAACCGGATCCGGTTCCAAACCTAGAACTGGTTTTTCTAATACCCGAAACCAGGGTTTTCACTCGATATATACCCGAAATTACACAAAAAATACCTGAAAAATACTTGAAAAATACCCCTAAAAAGCAATCTCTTAAAAAATCCAATCTATACCCTAAAAATACCTGAACAAAGCCCGAAAATAGAAAAAAAAAATTCAATACCCGGAAATAGGGTATTTAAATTCCCGGTTTTAGAATAGCCAACCCGAATCCGATGCATGAGTATGGTTTTTAGAGACAATACCCGGACCTGAATTCGACCTAGGTATTGCTAATACCTGATTTTCCAATACGCGGTCATATCCAAACCGGGTATATATAATTGGGTGAAGTAATGGGCTGCTGCCATGGGCCTGGTACAGATGTTTGATAGATCAATTTTTTTAGCCTTAGAAATTTAAAGTGTAAAAATCATTCTTGAATTTTGGTCAATTATGTAATCTTCGTTTAAAAAGGCTTTTTTGTAACTGGACTATCGAGATTTCTCATTTCTTGCCAATTACGTCAAAATAGTTAACTTCGTTATATTTTAACGTTAAGAGGAGGGTTATATATGTCTTTTTAGTTTATTTATTATTTTAACCTTGTTATATGCATAAATAATACAATCATCATCTTCATCCACCATAAAACAAGTTAAATTCACTACCATCACACTATCCGAGATCCCATCTGCAACCGGCAACCACCACCACAACACACCATCGAGAAACCCATACCGGCCACGGCACCACCTGAAAGGGAAGTTATGTGGTGGTTCAATGATGGTGTGAAAGGGAAGTTGGCATCTTTGTTAAATGGCTTGAATTAGTTTTGGTTTCATGAAATTTGAATCATCATCATCATCGTATTCAGTAAATCCCACCAATAGCAAAGCTATGGTAGGGTATGAGGAGGATAAGATGTAGACAACCTTATCCCTGCCCTGTAGGAATAGAGAGGCTGCTTCCGATGAAAACCCCGGCTCGATAGTAGTTTTGCATCTAGCCTTGGACATAAGGCATATAACACTCAACCATCGGGGCATGGGGCGATTGGTGCATGCACTCTTGTCTTTCGGCTATCAACGCCACCACATGATGGATGATTAACATTCCGCCAAGTTTAACGTTATTTTCACGAGATTAGTAAAATGACATTAAAATTAGTGCAATTTCACTTTAGCTCACCCGAGGGTTCCCATACATTATATGTGCGCACCGCAAGCAAGACGTGTTTGATAAATTTTGAATAATGAATTAAAAGGATGTGGGAAATAAATTAATGTAGTAATAATAATAGAGATATATAAAAAGTGATTTTTAAATTGATTAGAGATAAATGGATTTAAACACAAATATACCCCTTATTTAACATCTTAAACTAACGGAGTTAACGATTCGGTCGCCATTACAAAATATAACCTTTTTGGATGAAAAACGCATACTTGGTCAAACCTTAGGACGATTTTGACACTTTACTCTACTTTAATCCAAATATGTAGAAACAAGGGTTAAATAAGAATTAATTAAATTCTTAAAATGCTTGAAGTTTTTCATATATATATATATATATATATACTAGTTTGATCCTCCCGTGTTACGAGAATTTATTTAAGTTTTTGTTTTTAATCGTTTTGCTATTTTATGATCATTTATTTTTTTTATAACGTAGTTTGTTTTAATTTAATACATATATATTAATTCGTATTATATTTTTTAGCGTTTGAGTATTTTCAATTGAGACGTGTAGGTTTTTTGGATTTTTAACGAACAAACATAAACGAACACGAGCATGTTAATTTTTTAAATGAACAAACATGAACACCAATATTTGTCTAATGAAAAAGGGGACATTGATGTAGTTGACGATAGTGGATAGTATCGAAAGTTAACCGGCGATGGAGATGATAGACCAACAACTGAGAACATGTAAAGGAGATAAATTAAATTAGGATTTGATGATGAAATTGTTTACCAATAAATAAGATCTTATAACCAATTTGAGGGCTATTTGGGGTTTGGTAAGACCCATAACTCGTGGAAATTATTCTTTGATGATTAAGAGGTCATTTCACAAATAAATGAGATGTTATAACCCGTTTAAGGGATATCCGGGTTTGGTGAGACCCATGACCAGCATAAATTATTGTATGATTATGAAAGGGTTTCACAAATAAATGAGATGTTATAACCTATTTAAAAACTATCTGGGTTTGGTAAGACCCATACCCGTGATTTCGGGTCAAATGCATGAGAAGCCTCCATTTAAAAATCAAGCAATCTGATGGCCCTAGAGAATGAGGAGAACAATACGAGCGCGACACATATGATTTTATGGTAGACAATTATATTGTAAGGCCCCGTTACCGGTAACCCTACTTTCGTGTTGGATTTACTCATAAACACAGTTCTAAATATCAGAGTTAATTAAAACATTTATGCGGAATATAAAACTTTCATTAAACATTACATAATTCATAACTTGTCTCAAAACATCCTTTGTCTTTCACATTAAAGCATTAAAATTAGAACATCATAAGTCTTCAGATGCCAGACTCTTGTTCAGTGCCACGTGTCTCCTCAAGCGAGCTGCCTCATCCTACTCACCTGCGTGCATACTAAAAGTCAGCTACGCTGAGTGAGTTCTAGATAATCACATAATCATACCATTCACATAACATTATATTCTTTCATTCATACTTTCATACTTTCATACTTCCTTACTTTCTTACTTTCATACTTTCTTACTTTCTTTTGTATTAACTTACTTTCATATCTTACGTTATAAAGAGCATTACGCCCTACATTCCTCGAGTATTATTAGGGCTCGGTACCCTCCTTCCTCGAGTATTATTAGGGCTCGGTACCCTCCTTCCTCGAGTATTATTAGGGCTCGGTACCCTCTTTCCACGAGTATTATTAGGGCTCGGTTTCCCTCTTTCCACGAGTATTATTAGGGCTCGGTTTCCCTCTTTCCTCGAATATTAGTAGGGTTCGGTTCCCTAGTTCTCGAATATTAGTAGGGTTCGATTCCCTCTTCGTTACAATACAACCATACATCATACCTCGAGTATTATTAGGGCTCGGTACCCTTTTCGTAACCATACAACCATCCTTTCCTTCTTTTATTAACTTTATCACATTCATACACATAAGCATACATATCATACTTACCTTAACTTAGCGTTACAACCTGACAGTACGTGCAATATCCGAAGATCGTTCACGTACCGTCAAGCCATCATTCATACATTTCACATTATTCACATAAGGCATACACTTATCTCTTAGGATAAGCGTATTAACAAACATATTGAGTATGCACACAGCCCCGAAAACATAACACATAAATGGGGCTAGAAACTCACCTGAACACGGTTACGTTCACCGTTAATCGTAATCCCTTTCTTCAGTTGTGCACAGCTGACTGTATAACAAGTATACGTATCAATTAACTATCACTTCTCATAATGTATTTCTATCTTTATATGACCCACAACGAACGGGGGTCCGGGGGCAGCGCCCCTGGCAGCGGGGTCTAGGGGCGGCAGCCCCTAGCAGGGTCCAAGGGGCAGAGCCCCTGGCTGGGGTCGAGCTGCCAGGTCAGCTTGGAAAAATTTTATTTCCATTAACTGTCTTAACACATTTTCATTAGATTTTTAATTTATTTTCTAATCGAACTTGACTTTAGGCGAAGTTAACCCTCGGGCGAACTTAGCTCTAGGCGAAGTTAACCTTAGGCGAACTTAGCTTTAGGCGAAGTTACCAGCTAGGCGAACTTAGCTTTACAGCGAAGTTGCCATCAGGCGAACTTGGCTTCAGGCGAAGTTGTCATCAGGCGAACTTGGCCTCAGGCGAAGTTACCAGTTAGGCGAACTTAACTTTACAGCGAAGTTGCCATCAGGCGAACTTAGCTTGCAGGCGAAGTTCATCAGGCGAACTTAGCTTGCAGGCGAAGTTCATCGCTTTGAAGGCGAAGTTGCCCAGATGAAGGCGAAGTTGCCCAGACAGCCGCTGTTTTAGTTTCTGATCGGCATTTCGAGCGATTTTAACACCCTTGCTATGGTTCAATATCACCCACTACGCTTCCCGGCCATTTTTGGTCGTTTATACACTAAAAAGCTTGGATCTTTAAACTTCAAAGATCAAGAACCATACCTTTTTGGGCTCGTTTGGGTCTCGTTTACTTGCTTAATCACAACCAACCGCTCTCTCTCTCTCGGACCTCGCTCTCCCTCTCCTCGGCTGCCGCCGGCGGTTGTAGGTGGTGTGTATGTTTTGGAGTGTTTTTAGGAAAATGATGGAAATGAAGATATTTTGGGGTTTTGGGGGTATTTATATCCCTGAAATCCCATTCTCATTTAACCCATCTCAATTAATCCAAGTCCAAGACCCGCTCCTTACCCGATATTAATTAATTACGCGAAATCACTAAACATAACTTCCTTTATTCATCATTAAAATTTTAGGATGTTACATATATAGATAGTTAGATTAGATTTTCCTCATAAGTTAATATATATTCACGATCTTTTTAATTATTGAGGATTTTGTTTTAATTCAAAGTGAAATTTGGCCCATATAAAGAAAAATGATCTTTTTAATAGCAACTCACAAACACTGAAACTTTATTCCTGAAATACAACTTCTTGACAACCAAAAAAACATTTAAACTCATAACCCTTTGTAAAGACAGAGTGAAATTTAACCAATCATTTAAAAGGGATTTTTTTCAATAACTCACACTTTATAACTCCACTCCTAAATTACCTCCATACCAAATGGCATTTGATAGCATCCTACTAAAGTTATTCTTCTATAGTCAATTCAACTTTTTATTATTGTTGTCTCAATCTTAAGAAATACTTTTATAAGTGTTAAAACTTTTAGAAATTTAAAGACATATATGAACTTTGGTTATTATCTAATTATTATTTCCTTTTCAATTTAATTTAAGTTGAAGAATTGTGAAGCCTGGTTATTATGGGCTGAGTTATTTTACAATTATTAATAAGATTAAGAAGTATAAGAAGTCATAGTTGATTGTCATGTTATAAGTAGAGACCAAAAGAAAAATGACATAAAAGAAAAAGGGAAATTGGTTTTTATTGGTCCTAACTATTGACTTTTGGTCATTGTCGGTCCCAACTAACGAATTGGTCACTAATGGTCCCAACTTTTAATGTATTTGTTCCTAACGGTCAGCGGCTAACAGAATCCTAACGCCGTTAGTTTCAGATCGCCGGAAAAACGTTTTTGGCCGGGAAAGTCAATTTTTTTTGCCGAAAACAACACCTGAACATCGCCACCACCACCAATTGACTCACCGCCAACCAACCACCATCACTTAAGCACCATCAACTTATTCCAATGATGGCTCTAGGGTTCCGGTGACCTTAATACTGGGGCTTTTACTAGAAAAAGGTTCATAAAGCTACGATACAAAGTTACCATGATGTTTGGGACAAAATTATTGAGTTTTCGGGAAAAATGTGTGGATTCCGGCCAAAAATGTTTTTCCGGCGACCTGAAACTAACGAGGCTAGAATTCTGTTAGTCGCGGACCATTAGGAACAAATACATTAAAAGTTGGGACCGTCAGCAGCCAGTTCGTTAGTAAGGATCGGCAGTGACCAAAAGACGATAGTTGGGACCAATAAAAACTTATTTTCCAAAGAAAAAACACATATTTCATCTCTAGTCACATGCTAAGTACATGTCAATTTCCCCATCATTTTGAAATGTTTATAACTTCGTCGTACGACATTTTTTAAAAAAAATCACCATATTAACAAATGTTTTTCTTTAATACGAGTATGACTTTATTTATAAAATATAAAAAATTACGTAATTGTGTCTTTCTGTTTATCATTGTGTCTTATGTTCATCTTTATGACTCTATTTATCATTGTATCTTTATGCTTGTCAATGTGTGTATGTGTTTTTTTTGATGTATTGGTTTCTATTAATTCTGACTATCGCTTTTTTGTCGTTGCCGATCCCAACTAACGAATTGGCCGCTGACGGTCCCAACTTATAACGTGTTCGTTCCTAACGGTCTACGACTAACAGAATCCTAATATTATTTTATCATTAAATCGGCGACCAGTTTGGTACTTGGACTAATTCAGGTTGTTTGTTACTCGTACTAGTACTGGTTTTAAAATCGTCGAAGATTTGAAAATAAAAAAGCAAAGTGGTACAAAAACGGGTACCGTATCGAAATACCCGTACCATATCGGAAATTTTGGTACGAGTATTGGTACATGTTTTTATTGATTTTTGGTATGGATACAATCGGGTACAAGTACAGGTACTGTCCCAAGCTCATCCCTACTTTAAACTATACTCATTTTTGTTGTATAAAGGGCTAAATAAAGATAAGTACATCAATTTTCTGCCTTCACCATGTAATATTGTGACTTGTAATATTTTATATTATGTAGAATCTTTGTTGTTGATATACAGTTCAAAGGGTGTTTGTTTTACATTCATCTTCTTCAAGCTTTCGTTATCCTCTCGAGATTTTTGGAAATTTTGGTACGAGTATTGGTACATGTATTTATTAATTTTTGATACGGATACAATCAGGTATAAATACGGGTATGGATACAGATACTGTCCCAAGCTCATCCATACTTTAAACTATGCGCATTTTTGTTATATAAAGGGCTAAATAAAGATAAGTACATCAATTTTCTGCCTTGTAATATTGTGACTTGTAATATTTTATATTATGTAGAATCTTTGTTGTTGATATGCAGTTCAAAGGGTGTTTGTTTTACATTCATCTTCTTCAAGCTTTCGTTATCCTCTCGAGATTTTTGGCATGTACCCGTTTTAGTTGCTTTCTTCGCACTGGCGAAGTTTCATTGAGGCCCGGGGTGGCCACGGTTTCCATGTTTTTTTTGCGAAGTAGCGTAAATTTACCCGTTTTCAGCCGAAAATTTTTATATGTAGTGTAAGTTTAGCCTTTTTCGGCCGAAAATTTGAGCCCCCCTCCCATTGTTTGTGAAATTTTGTATACATTTTGAGTTTGTCCCCCCGATGCCTCAGTTCAAGCTTCGCCACTGTTTCTTCGTCTTCGTAACCTAAACAACAAAAAACAAGACAAATATCAACTTCCAGACAATTGGATATCGGATAGACTCATGGTTGTCTTAAGTTGGTGGCTACCATTGCACCTGTGGATTCAATACGATATTTAAATGCACTACATAAACTCTATAAACCAAGAGTCCATTTGAATAACACATTAAAAAGAAAGAAAACTCACGTTAAATCAGGAAGTCTTGTGTTCAACTTTCGGGAAGAGTTCTTCAGCAGACGTCCATATGTCGCCGTTCAAAGATTACTTGCGTAAAGTAATCATGTATTAGGCGACAGTTGCTTGTGAATACCACAAAAGAGTTCAAGTTATGTGACACACAAGTATTGAATACCACAAAAGAGTTCAAGTTATGTGACACACAAGTATTCAAGTCACTTCCCATATCTAACTACATTTAAAGGGTGCCTAGACACAAAAGTGCAACTAATTATATCGTGATAGGGACCTAATAATCCGAAATTTGCAAATTAATCAATGAATTACATTTACGTAGTATATATCGATACAATAATTTGAAACTTGTTTTCATTTATGTTAATTTATAAAATGAAAATGCAACTAACTACGTTTGATGTTCGTTTCTGAAGCAAAAGGTGTAGGGTTAAACAATTGGCCGACCACTCTCTCTCTGAACTCCAGGCTACTGAAATTGAAATCCGATTTAAAATTGTCAAAAGAAAGAACCATAAAGGTTAGATTTTCAGGACACGTATCATTAGAAAGGAACGTATCTATTTGAAGAAGGAAAAGTTAATTGTAGATATACCGAAAAGAGACTAGCAACATCTGATAAAACCAAAACCATGAAAAAGTAAGGTACAAACATTACAACGCAGGGTACAACAGTCGATGCACAAACCTAGACGAAATTGTAATATTGTAAATTATAAATAATAAATATTAAAAAAAAAGCTATAAGTTGAATTGCATAAGCTTTGGTGCAATTTTTAACAATCTATCCAAAGCACGAGGGGCAAATTTCCTTGCAAACAAATAACATATTTGGTTTTTCTTCCCATTATACTCGCAACTTCTATTATCCCTTAACTTTAATAAAAACTTTTTGGTCACATCATTGCTCGTGTATTGAGTCGGGTGGGCTCCAGGTATCTTCCAGTCAACAAAAGTCAGAGTCCTATTAGCATTTGTTCCACCGAATATCTTAGTGACAAATGTTGGTAAGTAATACTCGTCAGCGAAACATTTTCCGTCACAAAAGTCATGGAAAACGGAGAAATACTTCTTATCCGCTATCACCTCAACAGCTAGGTCACGATCCATCTCAAACCATTGTGACCCTTTATGCCATTCCTTAATATCCACAACAGGCGCCATTTTCTTACTATAACGGTCACGCCCAACGGGGCCCGCTAGGTCATACGACTCCACAAAGTTATATTTCGAGTTAATAAGGTACAAGTAAACCATCGAAAAGTTAAACAGCGGAATACACGCTTCAGACAGAAGCACAAACCGTTGGTTCGAGTAATCCAACAACGCGTTCGCTAACAATCGACGCTCCGCCTCAATCATATTAACTTTCCCCCATTCCACACCCTTACTCGGAACCCTCCGCCCGTGAAACACCGAACCCTCCGGCTCGGTCACATTCCACGACCGATTCGACCCGTGAACATAAATTGTGAAAAGACGATTATACCCTTTAAAAAACCCCTCCCACAACGGCGCCAACACCACTGGACCTCTCACCAAAAACATAAACGCCACCTTCGGCGTTCTCTCGAACGGATGCTCCCGAACCTTCGCCACCATCGATGCTCTCCAAATTAGCTCCTCATCCGTCATATCGTGTATTATCTCCGGCGGCGTCAAGTAACTTTTCAATCCGACTTTGACCCGCGATAGAGGCGGGGTTTGAGGCGACGGTGCCGCCGGATTTCCTCCGCCGGATACGGCGGCGCCGGAGATGTTGCCGGAGTGGTCACCGGAGAAGAAAAATTGGGGGAATTGGAAATTGAGTGAAATGTATTTGAATTGGGAAGTGAGGATGATGCCGGAACATAAGCCGAAAGCGAAGAATAAGATGAAAGATATGAGATTTGATGGTGGATTGAAGAGCTTAAAGAGTGATAAGATTGATGGGTTTGATTGGTTTTCATTGTTGGGTTATTAAAAGTTGAATCTTGATTAATTTGCAGAGCTTGAAAATGGTGGATGAAGAAGACAGGGGTTTTATGTAGGTGATGATGATTTATTTAAAAAGTGTAATTTTTTTATTTTTTTATTTTTAATGATAACGTTCTTATTTCCATAAAAGAAAAAAACGTCAATTCTACATTTATTATTATAATACTAATTTTTTTTAAATTTATTATTATTTTTATTTTTATATAAAAAGTTAATACTAGAAAAAAAAAGTGAAAAAAATCACTGTCACGTTGGTGAAAACTGGCCTTTGAAAAAGTACGTAGCACTTTCATGTAAAAGGCGTGATTTGTTTGAAATTGGCGGACAGGTAAATTAATTAAAAAAATATTGTAGCTCCTTTTTGTTTCTACAATTACGATGTCATTCAAAACACTTGGAAAACGCTCAGATCATGTTGGTGCTAGGGTGTTACATACAAGTTGTGGTTTTGGGCGTCTGTTTCACTAGATATGTCGCTAACACACGTTTATAGGAAAAATATAAGGTTTGTTTGTTTTAGGTATCATGTTTGTTGCGGTTAAGCGAATAGTTGAGATAAATATGTAATTAGCAAAAATCTGGAATCAAAAACGAGAGATGGACCATTTGCCTACTTAATTTCAAAATGTTATAACGAAATAACTCGACTATTTGCATATTTTTTTTTTGTGAATCTTACTATTAGAACTTATTTATATGTAAATCAGATACGTATACGGTTTCACTGTAATAGGTCTATTATAAATATATTTAAAATTGTAAGTTTACTAAAAAGTGTATTGTATTTGGTTAGATGAGTTTTTAGAGTTTTTTCAACTCAAATGAAGTTTTTATTTTTATCCTAAGTAATGTTTGATATGGTATAAATGACACTGGATATATATTTACTTCACTTAGTAAATAATACAAGAGAATATTTGAAAATGGATATATATTTATTTCACTTAGTAAATGGTACAAGAGAATAGTTGAAAGGTTTTGGTGAAAAAAATTAAATGATTAGATTGCATCTTAATTTATAACGTATTCCATATTAAATGCAACAAATTTTACATGATGTGTGCATATCATGTATCAGCATTTTAATTATTTTCTATAAATATAAATAGGCTATTGTGTTTTCTTTTTAATTTATCAATACTACATTGTGAAATTCTAATATGTTATTGCCATATCTCAAAATACTAGAACATGTTGTTATTTGGTTGCCTTCTGTTTTGATGTAATAATTACTTTTTAGTTTTATATAATAAAATGCAATTTAAGTTGTTTTGTTAATATGAAATCATCTAAGTTGTTTTGGATCCTTGAGTTAAATGGGTTTTATTTCATCGCACTGTCGTGCATCCAGGCGAGTGTTTACGGGCGTTGGCCTTATGTGAGGGTTTTTCCCTGATCAAAAAACTGAGTGTATCCTAATACACTAAATTTAGCCAACAGCTCATTTAGAGGATTAATTGGTCGTTAAAAAAAGTTTTTATGTTAATTGCAAGACATCTAACATCTTACCTAAAGGTTACAATAAAATCTTTGTATTTAATATTCTAAACTTTTCCTGTTTAGGAGTTGAGTTTTCCCTCTCTAACATTTTTAACTTTTAAAACCATTAATTCAATGGATTTATATGTTTTATTTCTTCAACATTGATCCATGGATGAACATTAATTCATCATTAAAGTTTTATTTAAGCTTTTTGTTTAAACATAACAATTCCAACTTTTATTCATTTAAAAAAACATGTTTCTTAACTTTGGTCGTGAACCCATAGACTCACAACTATTAAACCTATCCTAAATCATATACTCAATGTAAGAAATGCCTAGGCGATGATAAACAATGTTGTTATGATATTAGAAACTCAACCGAACTGTATACTTCTTGACCGTCTTTTTTAACAATACATTCAATCTAAAAATTAGGATGATAACTACATTAAAACGAAATCACAACTAAAACAAGGTTGCGAACAAAATGTTACTTCTGAACATCTTGTCATTGCTTTCTCACACAATACCAGTCCTTTGTTGGGGTTTGTTTTGTGAAAGGAGTAGAAAGAGCGACGTGTGATATTTATTTTTGAAGTTTAGTAAATACCATAAATGATCATGACTGCCGGAGTCATATCGAAACTAGTATGTTTCCACTTAGAACGGCATTTATAAGTCACATTTCACTTTTGTATGTTTTAACCCGCATAACTCTTTTCGTGTTGATCAAACTGTAAACAGCCTAAGTTATAAACAAGGATAATATTAAGATCATTTAAAAAATATGATTTTACAAAAAACAATGCATAAAATGGTATATTATAAAGAAAAATATACATTGGTTATGGAAAATATAAGTGGTCGTGGGTTCGAGTTCAATGGATGACGCCAATGAATAAACACTAAGTCTAACTCGATATGGTTAAACCTAATATTTTACCCAAGGATAGATTTATATGTAAACTGGCATATATAGGTTCAGTCTAACATCTATTACTAATAAGATTACGGATAATGATGAGTTCCAACAGATGATCCACCTGCAAAACGAAGCACCGTGAGCTCGTTACAAGAAGGGGAATATGGGGGTTCTTCTCGTAACCACCCTCCGGTAGGGGTGAGCAAAAAACAGTTCGGAACCGTCAGAACCGAGGAACCGGAACCGAACCGGTGCCTCAAAACCGCTAATGTGTGTACTGGTTCGGTTCTCAGAATTTGCATTAAACGGTTCCCGGTTCGGTTCCGGGTAAAACCGGCGGGTTCTAGACTTGGAACCGAAGAACCGGAATATTCAAAAAGTTTTAAATAAATTTACCAATCCCCATTTTTTATAGAGTAACTTATTAACTGACATCCATTCAATCATTTTTTAATTCAAATCTTCTTTCTTTACGTTCAAGAACTAGCAACCAGCAACCATGATCAATTTTGATTTAAGCTATCAAGGTAATTTAATATAAAATGATATGATCTTCCATTAATCTATCGTTGCTAATGATTTATTTAACTTCAACGCATAGGTTTTAATAAAAAACATAACGGATGTTCATGTTGTAATCTAAATTAATTTTACCGTGAAAGAAGACATACAATTGTATAAACTTATTTTACAATTTGCAAAATTTGCATAACTCATTTGATAAATAAATGATCGAACCGGTTCTAGCCAGAACCGATTAGCGAGAACCGGCTTTAGCGGTTCTGGAACCGAACCGGTTTACTAAAATAGGTTCCGGTTCCGGTTCTATTTTTCACTCACTTTCGGTTCCGGTTCGGTTCTCGCGGTTCTGAACCGTTGCACAGCCCTACCCTCCGGCGTGAGAATTTGTATGGTAGGTGATCGGAATATATTTAGAGAGTTTAGAGAGTGTCGAATGGAATCTTTTTACCGTTAAAACTCATCCTGTATTTATAGCCGAAGGGGGGAAGGGTAAAGCCAGCTGTCCCACTCAATGGAAGCTTCTATTCTCATGGTCTTTCTTGATTGGTTAGACAGTCTGGCCAGTGATATTCTTTCTTTCTGTGCAAGTACCGTATTGGCTCATTCTCATTGGTCCATCGTGCGTCCATACAGTTGCCAGGCTATTGAGCAGTAGTACCTCACCGTGTGTCTTGCCTATAGTGGTACTTCCGCTTTCTTTTATTACTTCTTATTATTATGAGTGTATATTCCGCGGTGGGCTTGTGGCGTCTTCGCAGACGATACTCTTTCCACGGGTTCTTTCTTTTGGCTTGTTACTTGTATGGTGTGTTTGGTACCTTACCCTCACATGTTAAAATATATTTGTATCATATATATTTTATGGGAAGCATCTAGAGTAATGAAATATATAAATATTACTCCAAATTGGAAAATGATTTTATAAATAAATATATGTGCATATAATAACTTGTTGCAACATAATATACAAATTAACTTTATGGGCTAAACCCGAACAACCTCGGACCTATCATCAACAATGGCTCTAAACAACTCGGATGAAACTTCCTAGCAAATAAAAAGCAAATCGAGCTATTACCACCATTATAAGTACAATTGGACTCGTATCTAACTCTGTTTAGAAACGTTTCTGTAATATTTATTTTCCTGAAGGTCTCCGGGTGCGACTTGTGACCAGACCAATCAGTCCATGTTATGGTCCTGTTTGTAGTCAAATCCAGACGAACTTTATTTACCAGTGTAGGTAAGTAATGTTCGTCCATATAACATGGTAGCAAACAATGGTTCTGAAATACATTATAATATAACTTATCAGATATTATTTCAACCGCAAGTTCTCTGTTGATTTCAAGCCATTGTGAGCCTTTACGCCAATCCTGCAATTTTATTGTTGGACCCATTCGCTTGTTGTATCTCCCACGACCGATCTTAGTTGGATCGTCAAACAAACTAAGGAAACTTTGGTTGGCATGGATAAGGTAGTTGTAGATGGTTGTGAAGTTGAACAAAGGAATACATGTTTCCGATAGAAGTATGAATCTTTGATTGGAGAAGTCGAGTAGCGCGTTTGCTAGAAGTCGTCTCTCGGCATCGATCATGGTTGATTTACCCCATTGAACATGCTGTAGAAAACGCGGAAAACATTACATTGACCGCGGTCATTATATATTAGCAATCTAAATTCGGTCACAAAGTTAAGGATCTATATACAACTTATCATTATTGGTTGTAAAGTTTGTTGTGAATTTATTTAAAAAAAATGGTAAAATGTATAAAAATCCATCAAAATATGTGAAAAAAGTTAATATAAAGTATAATAACAATGGTTAACAATTTTCTTGAAAAGTTATAAAAACAGGAGCAAACTATGTAAAAAAAACCGGTAAAGAAGTAAAAGAAATTAATAAAAATAAATAAAATGGTTGTAAATCTTTCATAAATTTATAATAACAAATACCTCAAAACTGAATTAAATAGTTGTAAAGTTTGTAGAAAAAAAAAGTAGATAAATATATACTTATACTAGTTTAAAAAATCGATCATAAAAGGTTCAACTTCAAAATTGAACGCAAATTTAACGACGATATTGTCAATCGCTAAATCAGTCACAATAGTTATTGCAAAACATATCAACGATGGATAATTTTTCAACGAAAAATATTTTAAGCACAACTATCTTTTAGCGACTAATTTATGACCCTTTTGCTTACAACAAACATATTTTTTATGAGTGTATTCTATTAACTAATTTAAAAAAGAAACTAATACTATCAAATAAAATTTTTTGTGCATCAAACCTTGCTTGGAATTCTTCGTTTATAAAACACTGACGAATTTGGAGGTTCATAATTAAAATCCGGAGATGTATGAATATAAATTGAGAAAAGACCTTCATGCCCTTTAAAGAACCTTTCCCAAAATGGGCCCAAGGGCAAACTACCCCTAGTCAAGAACATAAAGGCTACTTTACTTTGACCCTCTACGAACCGCGGGACCCTCGTGGCTTTTTCCATAAGCTCGTTGTCACTCATCGCATGACAGATGTCCACAATACCGATCGAATCAGTAAATTCCACAGTTAGGTGAGTTGGTGTAGAAGGTGAAGATGTTGAACATTTATGACACAATGTGACTGCGGTAACAGAAGGGAAATACAAATCATGTGGGACTACAATCATTTTGTAATGATCAACGACAAATGTGCCGAGAACAAACACAGTCATTGACATGACTACACACATGGTTATGGTTGAGGTTATATGGATGTAGCCTTCATTGATCCATTGTTTTGAATTAGTCTTGTAATGCATTTTGAAATGTTTGTAGAGTTTTAATTGGTAATATTAAATGTTTTATAGTATAAATTAACTAACAAAATTGATAAAAGTACAATGCAAGTACTTTTTTTGGCTTGTAGGAATAGTGTGATAACTATATAACACGAAAGCTTCACACAAATGTAAATGTTGTCATGATTAATCGTGTTTCTTTAACCGTAGATTATGTAATGTGTAGCATAAGATTAATTAATGTGTTGTCATGATTAATCGTGTTTCTTTAACCGTAGATTATGTAATGTGTAGCGTAAGATTAATTAATGTGTTACAATAATCATTGATTATATGAATATTTTTCGTCTCAAATATGTTAAATATATATGAGTTGATGCTACACTAAAATTTTATTGTGTGAATTTTATGAAAATCCATGATAAGACATGTATATATTAGAACGAGGGTATGGATGTGTTCATTAAATCATAAGTGGTTTTAGACGTACTTTGTAATGAGTTGGATGTACCATTGTAATCCTACAACCCATTTATAGATTAGAACTGGATAACATGGTCGTTTACACCGAGGGTCCGAGGCAACTTTCAACTTTGGTATGCCCAGAAACACTAGTCAACTTCGGGCGTTTACTATAGTCTGTTCGTAAGTTTTTCTTGGATTGTATACATTGCTTACAAATCATATAAGCTAATTATCCACATAGGTGAATTAGCAATGATTTTTTTCAATGTTGACGACAGCGACGGATCTACTTGGTGCTTAGGGATAGTTCGGACTACCCCTCAACTTTGCCATTGAAGTTTAAAATTAGTGTAATTTTTTTCTTCTTCGCCGTTTTATGCATTGGGTATCCTACTATCCTATATCCAAAAAATATATTTTTAAGATGCCTTTGAAATTTGTTCTAGATCCGTCAATGGCTGACGATGATCTAGACAAAACTAGAATTTATAGGTTTGACCCATATGAAAATATACGTCTGATTTCTTAAGACGGTTGCCCAAACTAAAGAAACAAGTTGTTAGGCTCAGTGTACAGGAGCGATAACATGCCTGAAAGTAGGCGATAAATGGAGTGTACACCCCCCCACCCCAAAGCGACAAAGGGGCGAAATATGGGGGGATGAATTCTTGTAGCCCTTCTTCACTTTTGTTTTATTATTATAATTGTGTGTGTGATTGTGATATACATATATACATATATATGGGTCTATTATTATTATAATTGTGTGTGTGTGATATATATACATACATATATATGGGACTACAACACCATTACATTCCTAAAACTTGCTGACCGTGTGTCACATGACGCAAGTCGTCCCATTTTGTAGTCCCTTCACTACACATAGCCTTACCATACATCTCTATGTAATTGAACATTGGTCTAAAACTAGCAATAAAATCTCTATCATTGAGATGCAACATAACTCAATGAAATAAATCAGGTTAAAACAGCACATTCTCATACAATTTTTAATGGCATAAAAAAATTATAGGTCTTTACGATCTTTATCCAGGGTCGTCTCGAAGAATACTTTAAAATTTCGGGGCTCGAAATGATCATATTAAAGGGCTTTAAAATCATAATTTTTTAATTTATGTGATAAATAATTTAACAATTTTACTAATTTGGTTGCATTTTCAAAACCTAATACAAATCAAAATCAAAATCAAAGCAAATGATAATAATAATAATAATAATAATAATAATAATAATAAAATAATAATAATAATAATAATAATAAGTTACCATAATAGCCAATATAAAACACAAAGGAATTTTTCTTTTTCATAAAAAAAACCCATCAATTTGAACCATGATCTTTGATTTTATCGACCGACGCTATAACAATAGCAACAAAAAGTCATTTTGTAGACTTATAAGTATATATTATTATTTTTCAATAATTGCGGGTCTCTTGAGAAAATGGCATTGAGCATTCGACCCCCTGACCTTCTTTTGGGCCGGCTCTGCCTTTATCTATTGAAATAAAATAAGTATAAAAATTCGGCTGCATTGAGAAACCCCTTTTCTAGAGACACCATCCATTTTACTAAAACACCTATCAATATGTCCCGTATAGGGCTATACGGGGCGTATAGGTCCTCATATATGCCCCATATAACACTATACAACGCGTATTGGGCACCCGTATAACCCCCGTATAGCCTTATACGGGGCATATAGGGAAGTGTGGGGTTCACCTAGTAGGACCCATTGAGAAATCATATCTCAGAGTTAACCTCCCCAAGCATGCCACAATCAAAAATACTATGGACACTTAGAAAAAACTCATCATTTCTGAAGAAGTATAATTATAACTTATAACATATAATATAATAACCTGTCAATATGAAATACATTACATAAACATTAGGTTATATGATTGTTGGGTGCAGATTTTTCTATCCTCGGGATTGATCATGATTGGAGGATTTCAACTCATCCTGCCGGTGCAAGTATTCAGAGGATGATATTTGACTAATTCAATTGTCCTATATTATTTATGTTTGTTTTGCAGATAAGACCACTTGATTAATGTGCTTATAAGAACGTGGGCTTGCAACGGATAATATTTGAACTTCGTCAATTTGAACGTGGGCAACAACGGATCATGGGAGACTTAGTCTAGGGTTTCCGGATTATTCGGAATTTCTGTTGTACTCTTTGCTTATTTAAATGAGCTGATTAAGATCGATTAAGAACACACACTACACTTGTTTAGCTACTAGCACTCATTGTATCACTTAGCACACGATCGTTTATCAGCTCCACCACTTGTAACCACCTTTTTGTTATTAATATAATTGACGGTGATAGTTTTCACCGTCCGGGGTTTTTTGTGCCAGAGATTCTCACAATCAAGGGCTTTTTCCCTTGTAATCAAATCATTGTGTTCACTCTTTTTTTGTTCAAGCACTCTACCACACGTACTAATTTGATCAAAAGTTACTTTGTTAATTTTTGACCGAAACAATGTGGCGCCCACCGTGGGGCAAACGGTGCTTTGATCATTATTCACTCTTAAAGTAAATCCTACTTTCAATATCCACAACACGTCTTCCCAACCAAAGATTGTTTCCTCTTCTGCCGCAGCTTTAGATTCATCTGCGAAGCCGCCTATGCCTCCTCCTCCTGCTGGTGGTATTCCGAAGAAACCTGACAATGTTAAGAAATGCTACTCCCGTGTTCTCGGAATCGAGGCCATCTCCCCAGGATCCCGTCGTGGTGTCCAACAACGACCTTCTGTCTCTGTACAGACGGTTACTGGAACAGATGGATCACCAGAACAAGACTAACCAGATGCTCGTGAAGGAACAGGTGGATTTCAAGAAAGCCAAGAATCCGGCGGAATAATTCACACCACTAGTCCCGAGATCTCTGGATTTCACTCCTCCAGGATCTTCAGGATTGGTGCGTCCGGAGCCAACCATGGCGCACAACTTTGGATCCTTATCTTTCCAGCATTCAGGGTCTACGGGATTGCACTTCTCTGGATCCCAAAGATACTTGTATGCATCCTCTGCTGGGCCTCTTTAACATGCAGGATCCTCAGGATTGTCGCAATTGGGAGGACCCTCAGGATTGTTTCAATAGTCCGGATCCTCAGGATTGTTCCATTAGACGGGGTCCTTAGGTCTTTATCAGCAAGCAATATCCTCAGGATTATCGCAACAGTCTGGATCCTCAGGATTGTCCCATCAGGCGGGATCTTCAGGTCCTTATCAGCAGGCGGCGTCCTCGGGATTTGCTCAGGCTCAACAGCTCACATGATCCTCTGATGCGCACTAGGGAGACTTTATCCCGATGCAGGCTAACGCTTCGACCGCTCCGTTTACTACTCTTGGAAATACTATGTTTGGGAATACGAGCTACAACGCCCAGACTGTTCCTTAGAATATTAGAATATTAAACAGGGTAACTCTTTCAACACAATTCCATTTAATGCTAATCAAGGATTTTTGCAGGATGCAGGCATAAGTTCAAGTTTAGCCCGAGAATTACAGAAGCTTAAGGACATGATATCAAATGTTCCTGGTGTAATCCGTCCCATAGCTGAAGTTCCCACTGATAGTCACAGAATATCCCGATTCGTGCCATCAATTGGTGACGTACAGATCCCAAAACGGTTTCAAACCCCAAATATGAAACTATATGATGGTTCAACGGATCATGAGGAACACATCGCACAATATTGAGAGCGTATGGAGATCAATCCAATCCCTATGGAAATCAAGAAAGCATGTCTTTGCAAAAGGTTTTGGTCTACCTTGACTGGAGCAGCCCATGAAATGGCTACTGAGTATCCCTCCTAACACTATCACTTCTTTTTCTCATTTAGTTAACATGTTTAATAACCAGTTTTCTTGCAGTAGAACTTTTGATAAAATGACAGGTGATCTTTATAGGGTTATCTAAAATCCTGGGGAATCCTTGAGAGATTTTATTACCAGGTTTAGTAAGGAGTCGCTGGAGATTCCAAATCTAAACCCAGCTTCAGCATTGGAAGCTCTTAAGTTGGGGTTAGAAAAAGACTCCTCTTTCTATGATGATTTTGTTATGACTCCATGCAGGTCATTAGATGAAGCAAGAAGCAGAGCTCTGAGGTTTATCAGGCTAGAAGACGACAAGAAAAACTTTAAAAATATCGATATCCTGAAGTATGATCAGACGAACAGGAAAACCGAATCCCCGAGAAAATCATATCGATCAAAACCTTACTATAAGCCTGATAACCCCAGGATTAATGCAGTAGATGATGAAGATGATGAAGAATATCCTAAGGTTTCTGAATATTGTTTTTCTGTTGATATTGGTGGATTAATGTGTGCCATGCAGAATTTAGTTGAGAAAGCCAGGTGGCCAAAGAAAATGAAAAAACAAGGAGCCTGGAAAGACAAATCAAAATGGTGTGCCTTCCATGAAGACTTTGGGCACTTGACTGATGATTGCATTGCACTCAGAAGGGAGATCAGCTATCTTCTCAGCAAGGGCCACTTGAAAGAGCTGCTTGCAGGAAGAAGGGAAGAGAGAAAAATCCTGAAAAAGTTCCTGAAAAGTCGAATCCTCCACCAACGGATGCAAAAACAATCATGTTCATATCCGGAGGATCTGACATCTGTGAAACCTCTTATTCTGCTGCAAAAAGAATTGTTGACCAAAGAAAGTTAGAGACGGTTTACAGACCAACAAAGACATCCTTTTTCACTCAAGAGATGACCATATCCTTCGATGAAAGCGATAGAGTCGATGTTCAGGATCCTCACCATGATAGTTTGGTAATAACTTTATATGTGGCTAACCATTATGTGCACATGATCCTCTTAGATGGCGGAAGCTCTGTCAACATTATTCAACTAGGCGTACTGAAAAAGATGAATATTCCTGAAGATGAGATCGTCCCCAGTTCCTCAGTATTGGTTGGATTCAGTGGAGAAACTAAGAACAATATTGGGGAGATCAAGCTCCCAGTATATGTCGAAGGGGTAAATAAAATGCAAAAATTTTGTGTTATTGACTGTTTGTCTTGTTGCAATATTATATTAGGCAGGCCCTGGATACATGACATGAGAGCAGTACCCTCCACTTATCACCAATGTGTGAAACTCCCAAGTCCGTGGGGAGTTATCAAAATCATCAGTGATCAACAAGACGCAAAGAATTGCTACACCTCTTCTATGAAGTGTACCGCAAAATCCCAGCAGGCGTAGTAATTACAGAAGCCGGCACGAGACATAATGGAGGCCAGGAAACAAGAAATTAAAGAAGTACCTCTTTATTCCGAGGATCCTGAAGTCAAAGTGCTGATAGGAACGAGCATTCCTGAAGATATTGAGTCGAATTTGCTTGATTTCCTCAAGTCAAGGTTGTCAACATTTGCATGGAAACATGAAGATATGACAAGTATTTCCAAAGATATTATAACATATAAACTTGGAATTGATAATTCTTTCAGGCCAATCCATCAAAAGGGAAGAAAGTTTGCACCTGAAAGAAACATATTCATTCAAGAGGAAGTAGAAAGACTCTTGAAGGCAAATACGATTAGGGAAGTTCAATATCCCCGATGGTTAGAAAATGTGGTGGTTGTACAGAAAAAGAATGGCAAATGGAGAGTTTGTGTAGATTTCAGAGACTTGAATAAGGCTTGTTCTAAAGATCCATTCCCTCTACCACACATCGATTCGATGGTAGACGCTACAGCCGGCCACGAGATGCTGACATTTACGGACGCATCCTCAGGATTTCAGCAAATTCAGATGGAGCCCTCGGATCAAGAAGATACGGCCTTCATGACTCCCACAGGTTTTATATTGCTATGCCCTTTGGACTTAGAAATGCAGGTGCGACCTATCAGATGTTAGTTAACATGATGTTCATAGAGCAACTGGGTGACACGATGGAGGTCTATATTGATAATATGGTGGTGAAGTCCAAGAAAGCTGAGGATCACCTCCAAGATTTCAAGACGGCATTTGATTTCCTCGACAAATACAACATGAAGCTGAATCCCTCAAAATGCCATTTCGGAGTAAAGGCTGGCAAATTCTTGGGATACATGGTCACCAAAAGGGGGATAGAGGCGAGTCCGGAGCAGATACAAGCTATCCTGAATCTGAAATCCCCAGCATCAGTCAAGGATGTTCAAAGGCTAACTGGCAGGATAGCGGCGCTCAACAGATTCATATCCAAATCCTCAGAAAAGTGTAAAGAATTTTATGATATCCTGAGGAAGAACAAGAAGTTCGAGTGGACCATTAAGCATGAGGAAGCTTTAGCATCCTTAAAAGCTTATCTTTCTTCTGCTCCTCTACTGGTAAAACCCGAGGAAGGTGAATCCCTATCTCTATATCTAGCTGTATCAAATAATGCTGTAAGTGCAGTTTTGGCTAAGGATCTCGAAAGACAACAACATCCCATCTATTATGTAAGTAAAAGTCTTTTGGATGCTGAAACCATGTATTCTTATCTTGAAAAATTAATTTTAGCACTTATTATGTCATCTACCAAACTTAGACACTATTTTGAAACTCACCCTATATGTGTTAAAACTAATTACCCTATTAAGTCTGTTTTGAGAAAACCAGAAATGCCAGGTAGAATGGAAAAATGGGCTGTGAAGCTGAGTGCATATGATATAACATATGAACCTAGGACTGCCATCAAATCCCAAGCATTAGCAAACTTTGTGGCTGATTTCACCAGTGAACTTAAAGAAAAAGCAGACTTGGAAGTCTAACAACTTGAAGAAACCAAAGATAAGTGGACTCTATACACTTATGGTGCTTCAAATGTTAGAGGAACAGGTCTCGGGATCCTGCTGAAATCGCCACAGGGGGACATTATACCTCAATCCATATCCTGCGGATTTCAAGCCACAAATAATGAGGCAGAATATAAAGCTTTGATAGCAGGATTACAACTAGCAATCGACATGAAAATCAGGTTTATTCAAGTACATGTTGATTCATTATTATTAACTAATCATTTTAATGGTTCGTATACTGTTAGAGGAGAAAAACTAATGAAATATCTAGAGCTAGTCAAAAAACTAGCAAAGTGTTTCGAAATGTTTGATATTTCACAGGTACCTAGAGAAGAGATTGTTGAGGCAAATTCCCTAGCATATTTATCTTCATCCTTCAGGATACCGGAAGGTGTCAAGATTCCTATCATACATATCCTGCCCAACAATAGATGAGCAAGGCGTCAATGAAATATCAAAAGATGATGAAGATATGAGAGTCAAAAATCCTGAGGATGATGAAAATTCTTGGATTATCCCGATCAGGAGATATATTCATAATGGAGTTATCCCCAAGGATGAAAACCCAAGAGCTTTTCGCACAAAGGTAATCCCATATACTATAATGAATGATATATTATACAGAAAATCTCTTGCAGGACCATATCTTAGGTGTTTAGAGAAAGCAGAGGCTCAAGAAGTTCTTCAGGATATCCATGAAAGAGATTGTGGGAATCACACTGGGGGCAGAGCACTATTCTCCAAAATCCCGATGACAGGATACTTTTGGCTGACGATTAAGAGGGATGCTATGAATTATTCTCAGAAATGTGATGCATGCCAGAGACATAGCAACATTTTGCACCAGCCAGCGGAACCATTGTATCCTTTTATATCCCCTTGGCCTTTCATGAAGTGGGGAATGGATATTGTGGGAAAACTACCAAGAGCTCCAGGAGGAAAAGTCTTTATGCTGGCTATGACAGATTATTTCCCAAAGTGGATTGAAGCGGAAGCCTTTGTTCAAGTCTGTAAGGCCCCGTTACCGGTAGCCCTACTTTCGTGTTGGATTTACTCATAAACGCAGTTCTAAATATCAGAGTTAATTAAAACATTCGCGGAATATAAAAGCTTTCATAAAACATTTCATAACAAAACACGTCTTGTCTTAAAACATCATTTTGTCTTTCATAATAAACGAAACATTAAACTTAAACGTCTTGAGTCTTCCGATGCCAGCCTCTTATTCAGTGCCACGTGTCTCCTCAAGCGAGCTGCCTCATCCTACTCACCTGCGTGCATACTAAAAGTCAGCTACGCTGAGTGAGTTCTAGTTAATCATACACTATACAATACATATAAACTTATATTCTTTCATTCATACTTTCATACCTTCATACTTTCTTTTGTATTAACTTACTTTCATATCTTACGTTATAAAGAGCATTACGCTCTACATTCCTCGAGTATTATTAGGGCTCGGTACCCTCCTTCCTCGAGTATTATTAGGGCTCGGTACCCTCCTTCCTCGAGTATTATTAGGGCTCGGTACCCTCTTTCCTCGAGTATTATTAGGGCTCGGTACCCTCTTTCCTTGAATATTAGTAGGGTTCGGTTCCCTAGTTCTCGAATATTAGTAGGGTTCGATTCCCTCTTCGTTTCCATACAACCATACATCATACCTCGAGTATTATTAGGGCCCGGTACCCTCTTCGTAACCATACAACCATCCTTTCCTTCTTTTATTAACTTTATCACATTCATACACATAAGCATACATATCATACTTACCTTATACTTAGCGTTACAACCTGACAGTACGTGCAATATCCGAAGATCGTTCACGTACCGTCAAGCCATCATTCATACATATCACATCATTCACATAAGGCATACACTTATCTCTTAGGATAAGCGTATTAACAAACATATCGAGTATGCACACAGCCCCGAAAACATAACACATAATTGGGGCTAGAAACTCACCTGAACACGGTTACGTTCACCGTTAATCGTAATCCCTTTCTTCAGTTTGTGCACGGCTGACTGTATAACAAGTATACGTATCAATTAACTGTCACTACTCATATCATCTTTCTAGTCTTAACTACTACCCACAACGAACGGGGGTCCGGGGGCAGCGCCCCTGGCAGCGGGGTCTAGGGGCGGCAGCCCCTAGCAGGGTCCAAGGGGCAGAGCCCCTGGCTGGGGTTGAGCTGGCCTTATTTACATTAACTGTCTTAACACATTTTCCATTAGGTTTTTAATTTATTTTCTAAGCGAACTTAACTTTAGGTGAAGTTAAACCTTAAGCGAACTTAACTTTAGGCGAAGTTAAACCTTAAGCGAACTTAGCTTTAGGCGAAGTTATCAGTTAGGCGAACTTGGCCTTAGGCGAAGTTATCAGTTAGGCGAACTTGGCCGTAGGCGAAGTTATCAATTAGGCGAACTTGGCCTTAGGCGAAGTTATCAATTAGGCGAACTTGGCCTTAGGCGAAGTTATCAATTAGGCGAACTTGGCCTTAGGCGAAGTTACCAGTTAGGCGAACTTGGCCGCAGGAGAAGTTAAGCTTTGAAGGCGAAGTTAAGCTTTTGCAGGCGAAGTTGTTCAGGTCAGCTACGGGTTTGGTTTTCATAAAGCATTTTGGCGATTTTAATACCCTTGTTATGGTTCGACATCACCCCCTACGTTCCCTAACCGTTTTCGTTCGTATATATATCCCGTATATACTATAAAGCTTGGACCTTTAAGGTAAAAACGTTCAATACTACGTAAACTTTAAAGGTCAAGAACATACCTTTTATACGTTCGGTGTGGTCGCGGTTTGCTTGGTTATCTCGTATATTGAAGATCTAATAATGGTCGGCTTGATTCTTGGTCTCGGATGTCTCTCTCTCTCTCTCGGCCGAATATGGTGTAGTGTATGTGTGTGTTTTTGAGTGTGTAGAGATTATGATGGAAATGAAATGAGGGTTTAGGGTTTTAGGTTGGTTTAGGGGATATTTATATCCCTTAAAGCCCATGGACCTAAGGCCCATTCTCATTTAACCCATCTTAATTAATCTAAGTCCATGATCCGTTCTTTACTCGACATTAATTAATTAATAACGCGAAATCACTAAACGTAACTTTCTTTATTTAACATTATAAATTTTAGGATGTTACAAGGTCAGAGAGAAAGAAGTTATCTCATTCATCTAGCGCAATATCCTAACAAGATTTGGGATCCCGGCAGAGATAATATGTGACAATGGCTCACAATTCATCGGCAAGAGAACAACTAACTTATGTGCCAGTTGGGGAATCAAGATGATCACGTCAACACCTGTCCATCCTCAGGCTAATGGACAGGCCGAATCAAGCAACAAAATTATCATCAATAACCTGAAGAAACAGTTGGGGCCTAAGAAAGGAAAGTGGGCCGAGGAACTACCTTTTGTTCTTTGGACAGATAGGACCACTTCAAAGAATGCTACTGGTCAGAATCCTTTCTCGTTAGTATTTGGGGCTGAAGCAGTCATCCCTACGGAGATGGTTATCCCTACAGCTAGAGTCAGTCATCAAAATCCCGAAGATAATACTCAAAGTCTACTTGAAGATCTGGATGCAGTAGAAGAACTCAAGGATTTAGAAAAGATCAGAATGGCGTCTTTTCAGCAGAAGATATCAATGTCCTACAACAAGAATATCAGAGTTCGAAGATTTCAAGAAGGGGATTTGATTCTCCGAAAGGCTTTTCAGAATACTACGTACAAATCCTATAGATTGAAAGATTGCACCAAATTGGGAAGGTCCTTACTTGATTGACTCATAAGCATGAAAGGGGGCATATAGATTGTCTACTCTGGAAGGTGACTTGCTACCAAGGGCTTGGAATGCTATACACCTCAAAAAATATATTATGTAAGACTTCTATCCCGAGAATAACTGTTGTATTAAGCAGCTAAGGTATGTATTCGAATTTATATTTTTATTCATTTTCAATATTATTATTCTTCAATCAAGATACTGACTTAAGCATCGGAGGGGTGTTAGCAAGGCTAACACCCACCCCTCGCTTAGAGTTGACTGTTTTGTAGCCTGAAGATGTGAGGTATTCTCACATGGAATGAAGTTAATTTGGGCCTTGCCGCCAGTTTCTTTGGGCCCTGTCGCCAGATAAGGTATTATTCAATGCCTTCTAAGGTTTAAGGGGTTTTCACTTCTTCTTAAGATCGCCTGTAGCGCATGTTTATTTAGCCGTAGTTCGAGATGAGGGGCCAACACATGAAATATAGTGACTTGTTACCTCGTTATCCTCAGCTATTGGTTTGAATCTAAAGTTAATGGTAGACGTACCATCTTTAAGGGCCTTGTCGCCAGTTTATTCCTAAGGTTTAAGGGGTTTCACCTCTTCTAAGGGTCTTGTCGCCAGTTTATTCCTAAGGTTTAAGGAGTTTTCACCTCTTCTAATGGCCTTGTCGCCAGTTTGTTTAGGCCTTGTCGCCAGTTTATTGAGGCCTTGTCGCCAGAATTTCTGAAATTATTTTCAGGATAATGTTGATATTGCAGGCCTATCTGTGTATCCCTAGAATTAAAGAAACATTCTGGAAAATAAGGTTGAAGTAGTCTATACATTATCAGAGTTAGTCTCTATGTGATTCTGGTATGACTTCCTGTTTATGAATATTCTATATTACTTGTCTTATTTATATGATGAATTTTATGACTTGATATTGGTTTATTGACTAAAACTTAAGCTATTACTAAAAAAATTCATTTCTAACAAACTTAAATTTTTCTCTAAGAACAGAAACAGGGAAAGAGTACCAATATAAGTCATAAAAAGTTGTTATACACTAATATCATAATGCAGGAAAAGATGATTCGGGTTTCACTCAAAACAGAGCCCATCCACCCGAACCATCATATTGTTCAAAAACAGGAAATTAAAGTTAGTTTGGGCTTCGTCCTGAACCATGATCCCTCCACCCAAACTATGGTTCTAAGCATGTTATATTATCCTTACACAACCAAAATAAAAATTGTTCAAAACAACCACTGGAAACACATCAAAACAACCTAAAAACCAGGCCTAAACCTTATCACCTTCAACCTAATCGCCCTCCTTCTTCTCCGCATCCGCCGCCTCGTTAGAACCCGTCTCCTTCGTCGCCTCTTAAGTACTTGGAACCTCAGCTTCTTCCACCTTCTCACCCCTCAGCGTGTTTAGCCTTTTTGCCCAAGCAGCAGAATTCCAAGAATCCATCACATAACCCTTCGCCTTTACCTCCTCTGACATCTTGAGCATTGACTTCAGGATGCTTGTGACTGCAGAATTCTTGGCATCATCAATGAGCTCGGCCATCTCCAACTCAAACGAAGCTTTAAGATCCACAATCTCTTTTTCCTTCAATTTTTTGAAGCTTGATTCTCGTGTCTACCGCATGTTGGAGTGCTGCAATCTTGCCTTCAGCTTCCGTCAGAGCCAATTCAGCATCATCTTGGAGCCTTTGTTGGTAATTCTCAATTCTCTGTTATCCTCAGGTTAACATAAACTTTTTTGCAGGATATTATTTTCAGGATATACAAAGAAACTTACTGTTCTAAGAGGATTGGCAAGAGCTTGCAGTTTCTCCCCAATTTCAGCAGTAGTCATACCAGTAAAGGGTTCGGTCTCGGCTGAGGTGCTGGCTTTCCTTTTCTATTGAGCGGCGCTCTTTTGGCGAGTAGTAGGAATCCTTGGCTTTGTGGAAGGAGTCTTAGAGTGCTCTTGCTTCACCATGGTCTTATCTTCAATAAAGTCATCCAAGTCGATCAAGCTGAAGGAAGATTTTGGTTTTGACATCTCTGTACAATAATTTCTCAAGTTACTTTCAAGAAGGCAAAATCCTGATAAACTCATAAATACCCAAAATACTTACCAGAAGACATACTTTTAGCAGATTTCGCGACAGTCGTGCTAGTTTCCCCTATTTCCTCTTCAAACCAAAATTCCCTGTCTTGTGCCGGAATTTTGAACAACGCCTAGCCTTCGATTTGTGTCTTTCCTGTATCTCACCAAATCTTGAAACACAACTGCAAAAAAGAAGGCGTATTAATACAAAATGTTTGGAAAAAGAAATTCTATCCTAAGGATTTCCTACCCTTGTGAACCCATTTAACCGGCAAATCTACTCCATCAGGAATTGAGTCCCGACGCACAAAGAAGAATTTCTTCTTCCAATCATGGTCGTTACCAGACACTTTGGGGACCATGTAGTGACGGCTAGTTTTAGACTGAAGGTAGTAACGGTGAGATCCATGTGTACGAAGGTTGTAAGTGGCGGCTATCTCAGGTATACCTATGGACAGTTCATGGGTTCTATTCAAGCGATCTACTGTAGCTAAGACTCTCCACACCATTGGCATGACTTGGGAGTAAGAGAACCCGGTAATATCGAAGAACTCCTTAATGAGCGGAGAGAATGGATACGAAAGGCCGATTGAAAAGGGGTAATAGAAGAAGAAAACCCAGGTTTTGGATGAAAAGTCAGCTTTGACTTTGGGGTCGAAAGGTCTAATGACGGCCTCAGCGGGTAACAGGCCGGAGTCTTTTAGAAAACTAATGTCAAGATCTTTGAAAAGACACTAATTTTCATCAGTTCGGGGATATGTCCCTGATCGATGAAATCTCCAGAAGGTACAAATGAATAAGGGTTTGGCGATCGAGGGTTTCTTCTCCTCATTATTATTTGAATTAGAAGAAAAGTTTCAGAAAATTAAGAAAACAAGAGAGAGAGACTGGCCTGGATAACGAAGCGAAGAAGAAGAGTATAATGAATTAAAAATGTGATTGAGGGTTAATTATAAGCCAGAAAGACGGTTATAGGGTTTCCTCAATCCGCGTGCACGTCCTAGTAAGTAGCAGAAGATATTATTATTTTTGAAATTTAAAATTTTTACAGCTGTCACGCGCTAACTGTAAAAATTGGGGGCAATTGTTGGGTGCAGAATTTTCTATCCTCGGGATTGATCATGATTGGAGGATTTCAACTCATCCTGCCGGTGCAAGTATTCTGAGGATGATATTTGACTAATTCAATTGTCCTATATTATTTATGTTAGTTTTGCAGATAAGACCACGTGATTAATGTGCTTATAAGAACGTGGGCTTGCAACGGATAATAT
This sequence comes from Bidens hawaiensis, assembly GCF_021521415.1. Lineage (NCBI taxonomy): Eukaryota > Viridiplantae > Streptophyta > Magnoliopsida > Asterales > Asteraceae > Bidens > Bidens hawaiensis. The sequence goes on from NW_027494189.1 coordinate 61,457, forward strand.
TTGAACTTCGTCAACTTGAACGTGGGCAGCAATGGATCATGGGAGACTTAGTCTAGGGTTTCCGGATTATTCGGAATTTCTGTTGTACTCGTTGCTTATTTAAATGAGCTGATTAAGATCGATTAAGAACACACACTACACTAGTTTAGCTACTAGCACTCATTGTATCACTTAGCACACGATCGTTTATCAACTCCACCACTTGTAACCACCTTTTTGTTATTAATAAAATTGACGGTGATAGTTTTCACCGTCCGGGGGTTTTTTGTGCCGGAGATTCTCACAATCAAGGGCTTTTTCCCTCATAATCAAATCATAGTGTTCACTCTTTTTTCGTTCAAGCACTCTACCTCACGTACTAATTTGATCAAAAGTTACTTTGTTAATTTTTAACCGAAACAATGTTATAATATATATATATATATATATATATATATATATATATATATATTCTCTACTTCAGTCATGGAAGTAGCTTGATCATGTTGATAATTTTAAGGGTTTAACAATAGCTAAATTTCTCAAGTGTTTTGTTTAAGTTACTCCGAAGAGATTTTCCAGTTTAGTCAACAAACTTTCACTATGTTACAATTTTATGAATTTATTTTTATAAATATTATTTCAAAAAAGAAAGTAGTAATCTTAACAAAACATATATGAATGTTGGTTAATGTTTGTTAATTATTATTTTTTATTTTGTTTAGCTTAAAGTAGGAGGTAATATCGACGAAAATATGCGCAAAAATAACCAAATAAACAAATAAATATTACTCCAAATTGGAAAATGATTTTATAAATAAATATATGTGCATATAAGAACTTGTTGCAACATAATATACAAATTAACTTTATGGGCTAAACCCGAACAACCTCGGACCTATCTTCAACAATGGCTCTAAACAACTCGGGTGAAACTTCCTAGCAAATAAAAAGCAAATCAAGCTATTACCACCATTATATGTACAATTAGACTCATATCTAACTCTGTTTAGAAACGTTTCTGTAATATTTACTTTTCTGAAGGTCTCTGGATGGGACCTGTGACTAGACCAGTCAGTCCATGTGACAGTCCTATTTGTAGTCAAATCTGGACGAACCTTATTTACCAGTGTAGGTAAGTAATGTTCATCCATATAACAAGGTGGAAAACAATGGTTCTGAAATAAATTATAATATAAGTTATCAGATATTATTTCAACCGCGAGTTCTTTGTTGATTGCAAACCATTGTGAGCCTTTCCGCCAATCTTCCAACGTTATTGTGGGACCCATTCGCTTGTTGTATCTCCCACGACCGATCTTAGTTGGATCGTCAAACAAACTAAGGAAACTTTGGTTGGCATTGATCAGGTAGTTATAGATGGTTGTGAAATTGAACAAAGGAATACATGTTTCTGATAGTAGTATGAATCTTTGATTGGAGAAGTCGAGTAGCGCGTTTGTTAGAAGTCGTCTCTCGGCATCAATCATGGTTGATTTACCCCATTGAACATGCTGTAGAAAACACGAAAAACATTACATTGACCGCGGTCATTATATATTAGCAATCTAAAATTGGTCACGAAGTTAAGGATCTATATACAACTTATCATTATTGGTTGTAAAGTTAAGGAATGAATAAGCAACTAATTTACAACTAATTTAAGTTTGTTGTGAATTTTTAAAAAAACAAGTTAAAAATGTATAAAAATCCATCACAATATGTGAGAAAAGTTGATATAAAGTATAATAACAATAGTTAACAATTTTCTTGAAAAGTTATAAACACAGGAGCAAACTATGTAAAGAAACTGGTAAAAAGGTAAAAGAAATTAATAAAAATAAATAAAATGGTTGTAAATCATTCAAAAAATATGTAATAACAAATACCTAAAAATTGAATTAAATAGTTGTAAAGTTTATATATAAAAAAGTAGATAACTATGTAATTGTACTAGTTTAAAAATCGATCATAAAAGGTTCAGCTTCAAAATTGAACGCATATTTAACGACGATATTGTCAATCACTAAATCAGTCACAATAGTTGTTGCAAAACATATCAACGACGGAGAATTTTCCAACTGAAAATATCAGGCAAAACTGTCTTTTAGCGACTAATTTAAGACCCTTTTGCTTACAACAAACATATTTTTTATGAGTGTATTCTATTAACTAATTTAGAAAAGAAACTAATACTATTAAATAATTTTTTTTGCGCATCAAACCTTGCTTGGAATTCTTCGTTTATAAAACGCCGACGAATTTGGAGGTTCATAGTTAAAATCTAGAGATGTATGAATATAAATTGAGAAAAAACCTTCATGCCCTTTAAAGAACCTTTCCCAAAATGGACCCAAGGGCAAACTACCCCTTGTCAAAAACATGAAGACTACTTTACTTTGATCCTCTACAAATCGCGGGACCCTCGTGGCCTTTTCCATGAGCTCGGCATCACTCATTGCGTGCCAGATATCCACAATACCGGTCGAATCAGTAAATTCTACATTCAGGTGATTTGGTAAAGAAGAAGGTGAAGATGTTGAACATTTATGACACAACGTGACTGCGGTGACAGAAGGGAAATACAAATCATGTGGGACTACAATCGTTTTGTAATAATCAACGACAAATGTGCTGAGAACAAACACGATCATTGACATGACCACACACATGGTTATGGTTGAGGTTATATGGATGTAGCCTTCATTGATCCATTGTTTTTGCATTAGCCTTGGCATGCATTTTGAAATGTTTGTAGAGTTTTAATTGGTAATATTAAATGTTTTATAGTATGAATTAGCTAACAGAATTGATAAAAGTACAATACAAGTACCTTTTTTTGGCTTGTAGGAATAGTGTTATAACTATATACACGAAAGCTTCATACAAATGTTATTGTTGTCATGATTAATCTTGTTTCTTTAACCGTAGCTCGGATTACCCCTCAACTTTGTCATCGAAGCTTAAAATTAGTATAATTTTTTTTTCTTCTTCGCCGTTTTATGTATTAGGTACTCTAGATCCAAAATATATTTTTAAGATGCCTTTGAAATTTCTTCTAGTTCCGTCAATGGCTAATGATGATCTAGACAAAACTAGAATTATGGGTTTGACCCGTATGAAATTATACGTCTGATTTCTTAAGTCGGTTGCCCAAACTAAAGAAACAAGTTGTTACAACACATCTCATTGTAATTGAACATCGGTATGAAACTAACAATAAAATCTCTATCATTGAGATGCAACACAACTCAATGAAATAGATCAGGTTAAAACGTCATATTCTCATACAATTTTTAATGGCATAAAAAACTATAGGTCTTTACAATCTTTATCCAGGGCCGTCTCCGAGAATACATTAAAATTTCGGGGCTCGGAATGATCATATTAAAGGGCTTTGAAATCATAACTTTTTAATTTATGTGATAAATAATTCAACAATTTTACTAATTTGATTGAATTTTTAAAACCCAAAACAAATCAAAATTAAAATCAAAGCAAATGATAATAATAATAATAATAAGTTACCATAATAGCCAATATAAAACACAAAGGAATTTTTCTTTTTCATACAAAAAACCCATCAATTTGAACTCATGATCTTTGATTCTATAGACCGACATTATAGCAATTGCATCAAAAGTCATTTTGTAGACTTATGTTTCAAAACAATATTATATATAAAGTACATATTATTATTTTTTAATAGTTACGGGTCTCTTAAGAAAATGGGCATGGAGCATTCGACCTCCCTGACCTTCTTTTGAGCCGGCTCTGCCTTTATCTATTAAAATAAAATAAGTATAGATTTCATTGAGAAATCATATCTCAAAGTTGACCTCTCCAAGCATGCCACAATCAAAAATACTATGGACACTTTGGACAAACTCATCATTTCTGAAGAAGTATATTTATAACATATAATATAATAATAACATGTCAATATGTTACATAAACATTAGATTATATGATATAATAAATAGCTTGATCATGTTGATAATTTTAAGGGTTTAACAATAGCTAAATTTCTCAAAGTGTTTTGTTTAAGTACTCCCAAGAGATTATCCAGTTTAGTCAACAAACTTTCACTATGTTACAGTTTTGTGAATGAATTTTTTTAATAAAATATTATTTCAAAATAAAAATTCAGTAATCTTAACAAAACATATATGAATGTTGGTTAATGTTAATTTTTTTTCTTTTGTTTAGCTTAAAGTAGGAGGTAATATTGACGAAAAAATGCTAAAAAATAACCAATATTCTATAATTGTTCAATGAAATCGGTATCTTAAAAATCCATGCATTTGTAATTAAATTTGTATGAACTGATAAAAGTACAAAACAAGTGCTTTTTCTTGGTATGTAGGAATGGTGTGATTACTACACATGATGTAACATGAAACTTTCACGCAAATCTTAATGTTACTATGATTAATCTTGTTTCTTTAACCTTAATATATGTAATGTATGATATAAGATTAATGTGTCACAATGATCATTCATTATACAAAAAGTTGTTAGCATAACAGTCATCCTTAATTTCTTATCAACTTACTATCATTCATAAGCTAAGTAATGCATGTGAACCTTTAAAGAGTAACGTTGTGGTACACACTTTTAGTATTTACATCAAGCTGAATTTAACCGAAAACTGAAAAAAAATCGATTGATAGAAAACCGAATTCCCATAAATCGATTAACAGAAAACCGCGAAAATTGGTTAAAGTTTTATTTTTTTTGTGTGTGCCGTAGTCCGTAAATCAACCGATACCAAATCGAATAGTTCATTTTTCATATATTTCTAGCTTTTATACCTCTATTTTCATATATTTATGATTTTGATACATTCGTTTCATGTACATGTCAGGTTTTATAACTATATTTCATGTATTTATATGCATCTATTTCATGTATTACTAAGCAAAAGAGTTGGTTTCGTCATTATGCTAAGCTTAAATTTTTAGCTAAGGTTAGTTTTGGTTTATAAACAATCTATTAACCGAAACCAAACCGACAAAAAACCGATATACTAACCGAAATAACCAAACCGGTTTCGATTATAGGTTTTCCAAAAACCGATTATCGATTACCGTTGCAGTTATGTTTAAAAACATAAACGAACCGATGTTTGCTCCCCTCTAGTTGGGGTTCTCCGTGATCCTTTGGGGTAAAAGTACGGTTTGCATACATCCACGATCCATTGATCCTACTGGGTATGGTTTCATTGTTGTATTTCTCTCCTATAATCTCTTAGAAAGCCTGTAAGTGGTCGGATACTTTATCTTAACTAAGAATTCGACCGACTTCCATGATTATAAATCTATTTCAAATTCGAATAGTCTAGTTAGATATTCAAGTAAAACTCCGATGCTTTTGAATTTTCACACTTACTGGCTCAGAGCCCCTTAATCATTCAGACCTCTTAATGATTTAGCACTTTCCAGACAGCTCCTTAGTTCTTTACTTCAAGATAAACACCATGTTATCCTTTTAGATCAAAAGTTTTGGATTTGAAACTATAAACAACCATAATGAATTTAGTAATTTACATAACGTTACGTAGGGGGTGTTTGGCTGAGCTTTTTAAAACTGCTTATTTGTTTATTTGCTTTTTGAGAAGCAAAAACAATTATGAAAAGCTTCAATTACAAGCTTTTCCTGAAGCTTGTCAAACAACTTTTACTTTTCAAAATCAAATAAGCAGTTTTTAAAAGCTCACCTAAACACAGCCTAGTTCATTTATGAATCAATTGCGACTAATCAATATTAGGTTCAAAATTCAACGTGTTTCACGTCTTCAGGTTGTCGGTTGTGCCATAAGGGCCAACCTAGTTTCATAGACGACGGAGTCATAACATTACTTTCCATGACCTGCTGGAATCGATTAAGTAGCTCTACAATCTTAAGTACAAAGAATCCATATTTGTATCCGAATACGAATTATCCGAAATATCGGATATCCGAATTTTTGGATTCAAATAGTGATTTTGAAATTTTCAGATAGTTCGGATATCCGAAATCCGAACTATCCAGAATATTTTTTAATTATTCAATAATAAGTATTATTTATAAATTTTGGATAATTTTTGGATATTTTGCATACTTCGGATAAACTTTTGGACATTTCGGACAAATTTTCAGATATTTCGGATATCCAAAATATTTTTAAAAGTTCTTATTTAAAGTTTTTTATAACTATTATTTTTTTCGGACTTTTCGGTTATCCGGTTCACCATCCGACCGTATATTCGAAATTTTGGATATCTGAAATTTCGAATTCAGATTCGGATTGTGAAAATCACTATCCGAAAGGTCTGGATATCTGAAGTTCGGATATTCGAAAGTCCAGATATCCGACTTTAAACACCCCTAGCATGAAGTAGTCCTTAACACAACATGATCTACCATGAAAATAGCTTTATCGTGTTTGTTCATAGCCACAATTGCATATTTTTTAACAGAAGTTATGTTGCGCCTACATATGTCAAAAAGATCACCCATAACAACAAAATCGTGTTGGTACTCAAACTTCGAGAGCTCTTTAAAATTACTGCATGTTCCCTATTTGAATCCAAACATACCTTACGACAAACAAAGCATACCTCCTCTCTCTCATCTCGTAAAGTTTTCTTACAGCTACATTAACATTATCTATATATAATTGGAAACCTAAATTACTATAGTAACATATTGTTAGGATTAGTGAAGGCCTTTGGGCTGGGTTCGTTGGTTGACAATTAGAAGATAAAGGGGGCGGCCCGTTTAATTATGGAGGATGGCCCGTTTGGAGTTTTCTTGGTCCCTAAGCCATTTAACCTAATTGTTCTCTATATATACCATTGTCATGTATTGTAATCTTTTGTACCGCGCTTAATAAAAATACCCTAGTTGCAGCCCGTGGACGTAGGTCGCCTTGACCGAACCACGTAAAATCTCGTGTCTCTTATTTATTGCTTTCGTTTGTGCGTGTGTGTTGGTGTTTCCGCTGTGTACCGACTCTGTTTAATACCTAACAAGTGGCATCAGAGCTGAAGGTTTGTTGAACACACGATGCACTGAGACGGAAGAATTATTTCCGGTTTGTAAGTCTTATTCGTAAAACCCTTGGAAGTTTTTTTTTGGGTTTGGTGTGGCTCGAACATCAAGGAGAGGTTCCTTTTGGTTAATTAAATTGCTGGTCAAAGGAGGTGGTAAAAATTCCCTTTTTTTGTTCTTTTGTTTTGTCGTGACTTGCACCAAAAGAAAAGAAAGTTGTTCGTCCTTTATTGCAATTAGGTTTGACTTTGTTTTAAAAAGGAAACTCTTTGGTGTGCCGCTATTCTGCATTATATTGTGACTGTTAAACAAAGAAGAAGCATTGCCGGCTGCTTCTTGTTGCCGGACTAGAATCGAAGGTCGTTCACCGGAAACCGTTGTCTATAGCCTCTATTTCAACTACTAATCAGGAGAAATCAGGTTTAATCGTTTCTTGGTCTTTTCACACCCCGACCAAAGGCGGCGGAACATGCCGAGGTGTAACGATTGCCCATAAGCGCATGACACTATTTAAAGCGACAATATTAAACAAACTCATTTCATTTTACAACATCGAAAATGTAACATAACCAAATATTCATAAGTCAAATACAACAAAATATAGCAAACCAAATATTGTTCATTTTTGCTAATATCCTAACGGTATTTGTGTCATTTTCTTCACCGAACTCCATAATCAGCCTAGATGCAAACCTGTAACATTTCATAAAATAAAGTTGTCAACACAAAGGTTGGTGAGCAATTCATAAGTTTGAACAATAGATATATAGTATGAAAAGCCACAAAACTATTATACAAAACCATAAATAATAGCTATAAACTTGGATAAATTGACAATCGCTAATAGAATTACGTTAGCGCCACCTAGCTACAAGGGATTGCCAAGTAGTCTAGGATTTAATAGAATATCGTTAATTGCATTACGTTAACGACACCTTGCTACAAGGGGATGCCAAGTAGTCTAGGATTTATAGATTCCACCAACCGAAAGCGATAAACACATAGGCATATAAGCATAGAACACCAAATCGAGCAATTATTCAAGTAAAGTATACAACAACGTTTGTGGTTTAAGACTCAAGTATAAAGCATTTGATTTGAATAAGTATGAAATGTCACCCCAAAACAAAAGATAGAAAACGGGGTATGAAGTTACTCACGTTCAAGTATAAAACTTGATCGGTAAAAGATGAATAACCGGATGGATGAAGTTTAACGAGCAATGCCTAAATGACAATAAAATCTTGGATTTAGAATGGTTGTCTTGAAGATCTTTAAATAAAATAATTGTTGCAAAAAGTAAACAATTAAAGTTCAAGGTTTAAAATGTAACTATTTAAGAATTTATAATAACAATCCTTTAAAAATGTAAGTTTGCTCGAAACCCGGTTAAATTATCTAACCTTAATATCTACTTAACCAATGTTAAGTAATAAGGTGGGAAAAATGCTAAAATGCAAGTTCCTGTAGGACAAAGATACTAAAATGGGTTTTTAACGAGTGTTCGGGTTGTCGATTCGGGTCTTGACAAATGGTCAAACCCAAAGTCAACTTTCCAACATATTAATTGTTATGAGATAACTCATTAAAATATACTAACACTTAACCAAGTATGTAGATCTATTGTTTAGAACTAACAACGCACGTTAAGCGAGTGTTCGGTTTTGTCGGTCCAAACTATGTGATGAGATCAAGTTGGATCCAACAATTCCAAGTACTTAAGAAAATAATTAAAATCAGTTTGTAAACTATTTTTAAATAAATATACAAGTCTTGATAGCTAAAAACACACTTGTGTGTCTTAAGCGAGTAAAAGTCGGTATAGTTCGGTTTGGTTCGGTCTCCATCTCACAAATAGTTCATAGATGGTTTCTACATGCCCAAATATCATAGAACTTGTATATTGGTTTATAAATGAAGAAAACTTAAATTTTACAACTAAAAAGTTAACTACAAGTCTTTTAAGCAAAAGTTTCGGTTTAGTTCGGTTTCCATCTCCCAACGAGTTCATAGATGGATTCCATATGCTTAATATCAAAGAACTTGTAAAAATGATTTTTGAAACTCAAATCTAGCAATAAACATGTTTAAACAACTATTTTAACAAAACTAGTAAACAAAAGTTCGGTTTCCGGTTTGGACTAGTTTCGGTTAAACCGAGGTTAGTCTTATACAAACCCACACTATGGAACTTGTAAATAAGATGAACAAACTAAAAAGGGTTAGAAGTTAGTCATAAGTGATATGTATAATAAGTTATGTGTGTGTAAATATATATCAAGAACACGAAGTCCTCCATGAAGCCTTGCCTTATGACATTTGAAACTTAACCAACCGGAGTCGGTGAAGTAACAAATAAAGGAAACAAGGGGTGTGTATTATATATATGTTGTACCACCATATTCAAGTGTTAGTAATATTAGATGAACAAGTTAAAATGAAAGACTATAGTTAGTTGACCTTAAGAAATCAAAATAACAAAATGTTGAAGATGAATACTTGGATTTGAGAGAGATTTGGAGAAGATGAACAACCAAAATGGTGTATGGAGCCTTGCTTTTATAATGATAAGAGTATGGTTCATACAAATAGGGTAAAGATGCATGTGATGGTTGAAATGGTCAAACAAGTTTTTGGTAAATGGCAATAATAGTCCACAAAGTTTGGTTTAAGTCATTTTAAGGAGTTTTAAGGACCAAAAAGAATGTTTTCAAGACCCAACAAGTGTAAAAAAATATTGTAACATAAAATCCATCATTTTGATTATATCATAAGCTTTGGTTTACAAAATGGGTCGGTTTACATGATAAACGAATACAAAAACGAATACAAACGAGACCCGAAATTGTCGAATATCACAGGTCTGATTAGCGTTTGCTTGTTTTTTGAGATTGTTTGACTCGGGTTGGTTGCTAAGATTCGGTTTGTTATTCGGGTTTGTTTTGATTGTGTGGGTTGGTTATTTGTTGACAGAAGTTTCGGGGTGCAAGAAAGGTTTTGGGTTTTGGGTTAGAGTTTTGTTTATTGGTTTTTTCTCTGTTTTCTCGTTTGCAATGTCTGAAGACGGGAAGGTTCGAATCGAAAAGTTTGACGGGACTGATTTTGCATGGTGGAAGATGCAAATAGATGCGTTACTTGTGGAACATGATTTGGATATGGTATTGGAAGAAAAGCCGGATAGAATGGATAAAGCCGAAGAAGTAAATTGGAACTCAAAGAACAAGAAGGCTAGAGGTAAAATTACATTGGCTTTGACGAGGAGCGTTGCATTTAATATTATGAAAGAAACCATGGCTCGTGGTATGATGGCAGCTCTGTCAAATATGTATGAAAAACCGTCTGCAACCAATAAGGTGTTCTTGATGAGAGAATTGTTTATGACAAGGATGCACGAGGGAAGTTCAGTCACGAGTCATATTAACGATTTCAACTCGATCATGTCAAGGTTAGCTTCTGTGGGCATGAAGTTGGATAATGAGACTCAAGCTATTATATTGTTATCTTCTTTGCCTGAGAGTTGGTATGGGACTGTAACGGCCATTACTAGTTCCACGGGGGCCGATGGTTTGACATTTGAGGGGGTCCGACACATTGTGTTGGGTGAAGACGTTCGCCAGAAAAGCACGAGTGGAGGATCATCTTCTGGTATGTTTTATGCTGGCAGGGGAAGGGAAAATAACAGAAGCAGTGGGAGTCGGGGGAGGAGTTCGTCTAGAACCCGGAAGAATGTGAAGTGTTGGAGGTGTAATGAAGTTGGACATGTTAAGAGTGATTGTCCAAACAAATTACAGGGAAAGGCTGCTGAGGTGAACACTGCTGAACAGGTTAATGACGGCGTCAGTGATGACGAGGCATTATTTTGTAGTGTGGATAGCATGGTGGACTCTTGGGTCATGGATTCCGGTTCTTCGTTTCACGCTACGCATAGCGGGGAGACGATGGTGAATCTAAAAGTTGGTAACTTTGGGAAGGTACGTATTGCTAATGGTGATGTTCTTAATGTTACAGGCATGGGGGATGTTAATTTGGTAACTCCATTGGGAACCGTTTGGAACTTGAAGAATGTTAGGGTTATTCCATCGTTGAAGAGAGGCTTATCTCTGTTAGTCAACTGGACGAACTAGGCATGGAAGTAAAGTTTGGTGGAGGTAAATGGAAGGTAACTAAAGGTAATATGGTTATTGCTCGTGGAAGTCATTATACATGGTGCATGTGCCTACTGAGGGAAGTATGACCGTCCCTCAAAACAAAGTCGGGTTCGCTGAGTCGAAGGGGCAAAATAAGGTTCAATTTGCAAGAGTAGGGCCTGGTGCTAAGGTGATTCAAGCTGAGCGGGGTCGGAGGTCTAAAAAAGGTCAGGGGTTTGGTGACAGTGGGAGCACGGGTTGTGTTCCGGGAGCAGTTACAAAACAACGTTGGGTTTTGAATACCGTTATTCCGATTGATAAAATCTCTCCTGGGGAACTCTTGCTAAAAGAGGAGAGTGGTAGTGGTTCTCGGGTTATCTCTGGATCTGGTGGATCATGCGTATCAGTTGAGATAGAGGACAGATCAGTTTCGGCTGATGAGTTGGGGCTCGGCGGAGCTTCAACTGGCCCTTCTGGTACTTGATGTTGAAGGGGGTGCTGCAACTAGGTGGTAAGTCTCAGCTTGTTTATGGGAACTGAAAGCTTGGAAGACTTGTTAATAAAGATTACTGATATTACTGATGACTGGGTTGCTTTGTACTTGAATGGCGGGCTAGAGTTTATCGCAAGGCTTTCAAGTGGGAGATTGTTAGGATTAGTGAAGGCCTTTGGGCTGGGTTCGTTGGTTGACAATTAGAAGATAAAGGGGGCGGCCCGTTTAATTATGGAGGATGGCCCGTTTGGAGTTTTCTTGGTCCCTAAGCCATTTAACCTAATTGTTCTCTATATATACCATTGTCATGTATTGTAATCTTTTGTACCGCGCTTAATAAAAATACCCTAGTTGCAGCCCGCGGACGTAGGTCGCCTTGACCGAACCACGTAAAATCTCGTGTCTCTTATTTATTGCTTTCGTTTGTGCGTGTGTGTTGGTGTTTCTGCTGCGTACCGACTCTGTTTAATACCTAACACATATGTCTGAAGAAAGTTAGGCCACATATAGGATTTGTATTTTGATTTTTGCCATGCCTTTCGAAAAGGATCGATAGGAAAGGAATTCGTTTCAAGTGTTCTTCATTGGTAGGATTCTTGAGAAAAACAGTTTTTCTTCATTTTATATTTTGCTTTGTCCAGTTATTTTCTTATTTGAGTAGATTACCTTTTTATTGCTAAATAACTCTATTCTTCATTTTATATTTTGCTTTGTCCAGTTATTTTCTTATTTGAGTAGATTACCTTTTTATTGCTAAATAACTCTAAATCACTTTTTATGTTCGTATTTAAAGTTTATAAATTTTAAATAACAACTGTATCTTAGGTAAATAATAAAATAAATCAACAAATCAAACATACGTCAAAGTTATTTTAAACAAACTACAAATTGATTTTGTTATTTTTTCCTGCCCGTATCGTAATGAACCTAATCAATACCTACTAAATTTATGTCGAATCGCCACCGCAACGTCCATTCTTTTAGTCGTTTTTTAATTTGTTATAAACACGTTAGTTTAAGGAATTATTCTGGGTTTAATTTTGGTACCTTAAAAAACGCAACCAATACCAACCGAATTCCTGCCAACTTATGGAAACAATGCATGAGTTTTACCAACACATAATAGCCCTGGTGCCAACTTGTGTGTGAGCAACTTTTTAATAACATGACATTAAAATTATAATAATAATAATTAATAATTTTTTATTATTATTATTATTTTCTTTTTGTTTTAATGCTATAAAACATTTAAAATAAAATTATTTATTTAGTTAGCCCATATGACAAGCTATCCAATTTTTTGCGGCGGGCTTTTGTAATTTAGCTAACATTCTTCATCAAAACCAAATTATGGGGTGTTTGGGATTGCTTATTTTCATCAACTTATAACTTATAAACTTTTTAAAAAGTAATAAGGTATTTGGGATTGCTTACATTGTGTGAGGAAAAATTTAATAAGTTACATTTTTATAACTTATTAACTTAATAAAAAGTTATAAGAAGACAAAATAAAAATCCAAAACACCCGCATTGGTGAAAACAACAAAATCCATAACCACAGTGAAAGCAACAAGATTCTTTACCAATTCAAAATACCCAAATCATCAATTCTTCAAATCTACCCTCTGATCCACCCCTCTTTTATTTTACCCCTGTTTTCAATTCTTGAAAATTGACAGCCAATTGTGTCCATTTGGGTTTTAGGGTTTGAGATTTGAGATGGGTGGGTCAAAAACTGAAGGAGGTACATCTTCTTCTTCAACAACAGCAACAGTGCCTGTGATTGCTAATCGAAGAGACCCTTATGAGGTTTTGAGTGTTTCTAAAGATTCTTCTGATCGAGAGATTAAATCTGCTTACAGGAAACTTGCTCTCAAGTTAGTCTTTTTTTTTTTTTTTTTTTTTATGTTGGGTTTTTGGTTATTAATTGTTTTTAGGTGCTACTCTGTGTTAAAGTTTGTTTCTTGATACTCAATTTGATTTCTTGAGAGTTGTGATTAGTAATATCAAGAATTATAATTTGGTAAAATTCTTTTTCTTGTTGTTGTGAGGTTATTAAAATTCTTGTTGTTGTGAGGTTATTAAATCTGCTTACAGGAAACTTGCTATAAGTTAGTATCTATTTGCTAATTTTTAGTTTATTAAATGCTGTTTTGGAAGTTATTTATTGTTATTGATGTTTTTTGGTGTTAATTTGTGTTAAAAGTTTGTTTCTTGACACTGAATTTGATTTCGGGTGTTAATTTTTAGTTTATTGATTGCTGTTTTTTAAGTTATTAATTGTTATTGATTGTGTTTGGGTGTTAATTTGTGTTAAAGTTTGGTTCTTGATGCTGAATTTGATTTCGGGTGGGTTGAGAGTTGTGATTAGTGATACCTTTTTTTTTTTTTTTTTTGAACGGCAAATTAGGATCACTCACGGACCACTGGAGTATCATCGTGTCACCAGCAGAACCACGCGATCATATCCATGTCTACTAGGCAATGATGCCTAACCACCAATTTAGGAGGAAACCCAATAAATCTTGGAAAAACCCCCTTGTAAGATTTGAACCCAGGACCTTATGGTCCCTAAGCCTTATCCCACCACCAAGATGCCACTAGGCTATAAAGCCATGGACGTGATTAGTGATACCTAAACGACCCGTTGAGATCGAATCGATAACACGTTTGAAAAAAAACGAGCTTCTTCAAGCTCCAGCTGAGCCCGAGTCTCAAATAAAGCTTGTTTATGGTTATTAGTTTGCGTAGGTTTTAAGAAAGTTGTTGGGGCGGGAGAGGGGGGGGGGTGTAATTTCGTAATTTGGTTTTAAGTGTTTTGAAAGATTGTTCTGATCAGGAGTTTAAATCTGCTTACAGGAAACTTGCTCTCAAGTTAGTATCTTTTTGTTAATTTTTTAGTTATCAATTGATTGTTTTTTAGGTTTTGTTTTTGATTGTTTTTATGTGTTAAAAGTTTGGTTCTTGATACTGAATTTGATTTTGGGTGTTATTTTTAGTTTATTAATTGCTGTTTTTTAGGTTATTAATTGTTTTTGATTGTTTTTAGGTGTTAGTTTGTGTTAAAGTTTGGTTCTTGATACTGAATTTGATTTCTTGAGAGTTGTGATTAGTGATACCAAGAATTATAATTTGGTTGTTGTTGTGAGGTTATTAAATCTGCTTACAGAAAACTTGCTCTAAAGTTAGTTGCTTTCTTGTTTCTTTTTGTTGGGATTTTGGTTATAATGGTTATTAAGTGTTTTTAGGTGTAAGTTTGTTTCTTGACACTGAATTTGCTTTCGGGTGGGTTGTAGTTAGGGATATCAAGACTTGTAATTCGATTAGATTCTGGTTGCAGTTAGGTTATTTATTGCATACATTGATTTATTACTCTCAATTTGCAAAGTTTTCATGAATTTGTTGGGAATTATTAGGTCATTAATTTTTTTTAGGTGTTAATTTGTGTTAAAGTTTGTTCTTGATACTGAATTTGATTTCGGGTGGGTTGAGAGTTGTGATTAGTGATACCTAAATGACCCGTTGAGATCGGATCGTCGAAAAAAGACGAGCTTTTTCGAGCTCGAGATGAGCCTCAAATAAAGCTTGTTTATGGTTATTAGTTTGCGGAGTTTTTAGGAAAGTTGTTGGGGGTAATACCGTAATTAGGTTCTGAGGGTGTGTTTGGGATTCCTTATTTTTCTCTCCTTATAACTTATATAGGATAAATAAGTTATTTTTATGTTTATATAGTGTTTGGGAATCATTAAGGCCTTTTTCCTTTCTCCTTATTCATAGGCTAAAAAATGGGTTTTGAATAAGTTGGAATATAGTAACTTATCTCCTTATATGTTTAAAATACCCATTCCACCCTTTCATTCTACCCAAACACTTTTTAAAAACAACTTATTCACTTATATAAAAGTGTCCTTTTTGGTCATTTTCCATCAATAAGTTAAATAAACACTTTTTAAAAAACAACTTGTTGACTTTTATTAATTCAAACACTTTTTTAGAAACTCCTTATTATAAATTCATAAGTCCTTTTCAACTAAAATAAGGAATCCCAAACACACCCTGAGTGTTTCGAAAGACTGTTCTGATCAGGGGATTAAGTCTGCTTACAGGAAACTTGCTCTCAAGTTGGTATCTCTTTGTTAATTTTTGGGTTATTAATTGCTGGTTTTTAGGTTTTTAATTGTTATTGATTGGTTTTAGGTGTTAGTTTGTGTTAAAGTTTGGTTCTTGATACTAAATTTGATTTTTATTTGGGTGGGTTGTGAGTTGTAATTGTTTTTAGGTTTTAAGAAAGTTGTTTAATTTGTGTATGAGTTTGTTTCTTGATAATTAATTTGACAAATGACCCGAGGCGCTCGCGAGCTATTTAAGATCGCCTCAAATAAAGCTCGTTTAGTTATCGAGCCTGAGCCTGAGCCTGGCCTTGTATGGGAAGCTCGTTGAGGCTGTATTTTTAAGTTTGACCTATTTTGGACTTCTATGTAAGAGTTTTACACTTGCTCGTTTAAGGAACTACACGAGCTCGAGCCGAGCATAGGCTCGTTTATGGTTTTTCTCAAAATATCAAAAAAAAATAAAAATAGAAACGTATATAAATTAATTAGTTTCTTTCTTGCTCCACTTTTGTTGGTTTTTAGATAATTAATTGTTTCTGTCAAGTGCTGTTTTTTAGGTTTTAATTTGTGCTAAAGTTTGTCTCTTGCTTCTTTTTTTGCTGGTTATAGGTTGTTAATTGTTTTTGTTGATTTATGATTCACAATTTGTATTGGTTTTAGGTTTACTTTGTGTTTGAGTTTGTTTCTTGATGATGGATTTGATCTTGTGTGAGTTGTGAATTGGGATTAGCGAGCTACTTGAGATCAGCTCGATAAAAAGCTCGAGCCGAGCCTGGGCCTCGAATAAAGCTTGTTTAGTTATCGAGCCTGAGCTTGAGCCTTGTATAGAAAGCTTGCTTAGCCTTGTTGAGCCTTAACGAGCCTTGTGTATTATTAAGTTTTACCTCTTTTGGCCTTCTATATATTAATTTCACATGGCCGAGCTCGAACCGAGCTTAGGCTCGTTCTAAGGTTTTTCTCAAAATATGTAAAAAAGAAAAAAATAAAACGTATATAAATCAATTAATAAATAGTAAACGAGCTGAGCTTGTGAAAAAACGATTCACGAGCTGAGCTTTACAAAGAGCGCTCGAAACAAGCCGAGCTTGAGCTCTCGTAAGTCGAATCAAGCCGAGGTCGAGCTCTCTTAAGTTGAAGCTCGGCTCGGCTCGTTTACACCCCTTACTGATACCAACACTTGGAAATTTGATGAATTTATGCTTGTCATTAGGTTATTGCTCATATGCATTAGTTTATTATTCTCAATTTGCAAAGTTTACAATTTTTTTTGGGAATGTTTCAATTTTGTTTAGCTTTTGGAATTTTAGTTCTTTGTGTATGGCTGCATTTATTGTTAATAAATTTGATCCTGGATTGTTTGTGACGTGCGATAAGCGATATCCGCACTTGCAACTTGATGAAGTTCTACTTGACATTATGCTACTGGCTTATTGTTCATATTCATTGATTTATTATTGTCAATTTGCAAAGTTTTTATTTTTTTAGGGAATTCTTCGGTTTAATTTGGAACTCTTATATGTTAGGTTTATGAGGTGTTTATAATTTTTGCTTATTTTTACCACTTATACTTAAGCATAAGCAGATAATCAGCTTTTTAAAAACAAGTTATATCACCCTAAGGGCAGACTTGTAATTTTGAATTCACCAAGAATAATGAGTTTGAAGTAAACTGTTTCCATAAACAGACTATGCTCATTGGACACAGATAAGCAAACAATTGAATATTCTTGTCTGCTTTTAAAGTACTTAATAAGCAAATAAGTTGTTTAAATGTATTCTGCTATGTGTTCTTGAAGAAATAATAACCTTCTATGATAAAAGTTTATTTAAATTTGTTAATATTAATGCAGAGCAGAAGCGAAAAAAGTGCTAGATACGTTCCAAAAAAATGTTTATATAAAATGTCAATAAGAGAAAGTTTATATCATAGTCTTAAAACAATACAAAAAATGGTTGAAGTAGCTAACATTTTAATCTTTAATTAAAATAAATGATAAAAACCGACTAAATTGTTAAACCTTTAAAATTGGTTATTATTTGTGTTATCGGTCTCTTATATATCAGATATCGTTCATACGCAGGTATCACCCTGACAAAAATGCTAGTAATCCCGAAGCCTCGGAACTATTTAAAGAGGTTGCATATTCTTACAGCATATTGTCCGATCCAGAAAAAAGAAGACAATATGACAGTTCAGGGTTTGAGGTACTCGTTTTCTTTTTAATGATTATTAGGCCTGTAAACGAACCGAACGTTTAGTGAACTGTTTGTGAATCTTTTGGCGGGAAGTTCGTTTATTTAATAAACGAACATGAACACGTCTCATTCGTTCATTTATGTTCATGTTGATCGTTTATCTGGTTGAAGTTAAACAAACGAACACGAACATGCAATTTCGATTTCTTTTAAAATTTTTATTTTTATATCCAAGCATTTTTATCAATCGAATTAGGCTATTGACGCGGAAGGCGTGGACATGGAAATCGACTTATCAAACCTCGGAACCGTGAACACAATGTTTGCAGCACTATTCAGGTAATTATTAATAAAAAAACATTTTTTTATTAATTACATTATTTCCTCATTTTTATTTTAATATTTTTAAGCAAGCTTGGAGTTCCTATTAAGACGACTATTTCCGCCAATGTTCTCGAAGAAGCATTAAACGGAACCGTCACCGTTAGACCCCTTCCGATAGGATCATCAGTTACTGGAAAGGTGCATTTTTTTTATATTTACGTGCTACAAAATCTTTATTTTAGTAAATTTGTTATTTGAAATAAAAAAATAATTTATAACTAAATTTGCAGGTTGAGAAACAATGTGCACATTTCTTTAGTGTTACAATAAGTGATGAACAAGCTAAGTCAGGAATTGTTATTAGAGTCACTTCAACCGCACAAAGCAAATTTAAACTACTTTATTTTGAGCAAGATAATGGTGGCGGTTATAGTCTCGCATTACAGGTAATTCATTTTATTGTATTTTGCTTTTTTTTATCAAAATAATATCATATATAGTTATAAATGAATAATGAATAATTGTATTTATAAACTTATAAATTTTAAATATTATAAATTTAAAAGTTTGTCAATATTAAATTTTATAATCTATAATATTAACTAAGTTTTAATTTTGTAAAATTTGAATGTTTTTGCGAATTTTAAAGTTTCCCTGACTAAAAATATTTAAAATATTTAAATATTTGTTTATATATAACTAAAATAAAAAGATCGGTAATTAAAAATAAATGTGAAAGATGGTGATGAAGTGCCATGCATTTTTGGTGGGATTTTCTTGTTCTTGAAGAATGATGTTCTTATGACGTGGCAGCTAACGAAGCACGTTTTTAGTTGTTTTTGGGTTTTCTTTTCGTGAATGTTCTAGATTACAAATGGCACTATGAAAGTTCAAATTTCTAATTTATGACATCATCTCGTGCAGGAAGACAGGTAAGGTGACATCAGCCGGGATGTATTTCTTGCATTTTCAAGTATACAGAATGGATTCAACTGTCAAAGCCGTAAGCATTTACCAACAACTTAAAAGCTTTCCACTTTAAAAAAAATCATTTTCGGTTATTAATGTATTTTAGTTAATTTTACAGTTAGCTATGGCTAAAGACCCCGAAGCTGTTTTCTTTAAGCGGTTAGAAGGTCTTCAACCGTGTGAGGTCTCGGAACTGAGGTCAGGCACTCACATATTTGCGGTTTACGGTTAGAATCTTTTCATCTTTGCCTTTGATACATTTGGGTTTCTGGCTCCAGAGGCTGTGAAATTTTTGAGTAGGGTTCAGCGCGTCGTACACGGAACCTCTTCAGCTTCTAGGTCCCAAAGCTTCGTTTTTAGCAGGATTGGCTTTGCTGTTCAAAAGGGGGTTGCGGCGCAGCTTGTTGCCCGTTTGCCTGCCACTTTATTGTAATCGTTTTATAGTAAATTATATAAAACTTCGATTTGATTTTTATTTTATTTTTTATTTTTTTAGGGATTTTAATTTTATGCAGAATATGAACTTTTGTTTTATTGCAGGTGATAACTTTTTTAAAACAGCATCTTATACGATCGAGGCTATTTGTGCCACTACATATGAGGACTCGACTCATAAACTCAAGGATATTGAGCAGCAGATTTTGAGAAAAAGAACCGAGCTTCGTCAGTTTGAGACGGAATACAGACAGGTGTGTTTCGAGTTTTGACCTGTTTAGTTATAGATAGGTCAGGTCAATCGGGTCAATAAAAAAAATGATAAAAGACCAACGGGTCAAACGCCCGAACAGTTGAAAGTTGCGCTCAAGTAAGGCTGTTCAAAAAGCTATCAACTTTCTCGAAATTGACTCGTATACAAAGTCAAATAAAGAAATTTTCAAGTAAAATGACTAAATATATTTTATTTTGTTTTTACAATATACTAACAGGCGTAATTTTTTTTTTAAAAAAAAGCTAATTTTTTGAATATAAAATTATCTGGCTCAAGCTTTATACGAGCCGAGCTTAAGCTCAACATGTTAGCTAGTTAAAATAAACGACCTGAGCTGATTTGGCTTGTTTAATTTCGATCTTGAGCCCGAGCTCGAGCCCAACCTGGCTCGGCTCGTTCGTCAGTTGTTTCTCAAGCTTGGGCTTGATCCCGTTTATAATCTATTAATTAATTTATAAACGAGCCTAATCTTGGCTCGAGCTCGTGTAGTACCTTAAATAAGGCAAGGCTTGAGCCCGACTAGGTAATGTAAAACCAATACATAGAAGTAGGGATGAGCATACCGAATCGGTACCAGGTTTTTAGTTTTCGGTATCGATACGGTACCGGTATTTTTGAATTTTGCACGAAATACCGGTACCGTACCGGTACCGAACTGAATATTTCGGTACCGGTACCAAATATTTCGAATTTTCGGGATCAAAATATTCGGGATCGGTACCGATACCATCCCGAGGTCATCCCTACATAGAAGTCTAAAAGAGGTAAAACTTAAAAACATACAAGGCTCGTTAAGGCTCGACGAGCCTCAACAAGCTTCCCATACAAGGCTCGAGCTCAATAACTAAACGAGCTTTATTTGAGGCTTGGGATCGAACTCGAAAAAAACTCGACTCGTTTCGAGTTTTTTATCGATCCGAGCTTGAGTAGCTCGGCTTGTTTGCACCCCTGGTTTTACACGGTCAGTTTTAAGCCGAAAACCGTGGGCCGAATCGCCGGAACCAGTTTTCCAAACCATAAAAAGACCATCCTATGGAGAACAAACTCCATCCTCAATTCACATAAAAAGAGCAATCTACTAATCAGAAATGATTGAGATATTTAAACTTGCTTGAACCTATATTATCAAACTTTATTCTTACATATATCATTTGTATCACATATGAAATGTGATTAATACATATGTATTTAAACCATCCGCAATGCGGACTCCACAAACGTCAGCCAGGACACCCTATGCCATCCCACAAGCACCGCAGGCTTGTTAAATACATCGTATCCTATGCATTGACAACGGTTTCCACCGCAGACTGGAAAAAAACTTGTTCCAAGTGTTCACCCTCATCCTCCCATAATTCAGACAATGCTTCTCTAATATTATGGATACTGCTTAAAGCATGATCCGCTCCCGGTACAAGACCCGACCTTCCCACCTGTATACAAGTATAGGATTAGCTTGTGATAGGTAAATGACGTGACTAGCATGTGACTTTCAAAAGTTTATGGTAGGAAACTAGTGGAAGCAAGTCTGTAAGTCTGTGACCTCTACTAGAGGGGAATCATGTGCTTACCACTGCACCGGTACCCCTTAAAGGTTTCAAGAAAAAATGATTGTTGGCATATATTCGACACTTTTAATGTTTAGTAAGAAAAATATTTGAGAACTTACAATGACGGTGCTTACCAATGCACCACCCCTTAAAGGTTTCAAGACAAAGAATTTGCGGCATTTTTCAAGGTTTGGTGTTACATTTTTTCGTGTGTGATACTTTTAATGTTTAGTAAGATAAGTATTTGAGAACATACAATGACGGTATGAAATCCGGCTGTCTTTGCGGTAGCAATGTTTCTAACGCTGTCGTCAAAGAAGATCTGAGGGGAAACAAATGATGAATATTATTCATTATCAAGAAATATAAAAATAAGAATATGAGTTGAAAAATGAAAATTCAACCCGTCAACCCAGCATGATTGACACGTATTATGTAATATTATCAAAAAAAATATATAGCATTGTAATTTAGCTTATAAGATCTGAAATTACTGTTTTCTTCGGATCCATATTAGCAATGACCATAGCCGCTTGAAACGATTCAAGGACGGGCTTGCATATGATTCTTGTATAAGATTCAACGCTACATTTGTTCACACCACCAACATTACTATTTTCGAGTCCTTTTACCGGATGAACATTAAGCGTCTCAAAACATATAACACCTTCAAAACAGTCTTCCAAGCCCAACCTGCTCAAGACTCGAGCGGCATGTGCTTTATCTGCGTTCGTGAATATCTGAAACCGACATAGTACACAATTAAACGATATATAATTAAACGTCTTTGTAGCTTATTTGACATACAATTTTTCGTTGCGGCATACACAACAAAAGGTTTCTTAGCACCAAATCAGGTTTGAGAGCATGGTAGGGTAAGGTTCCATGAACTAAAGCATGAAATGCATCATTATCAAACTTATAACCAAGAGCCTGTAACAAACAAACCATGAATTCACATTAGAGATGATATATATTGATGTACAATAGTGACCAAAACCAGCCTCATTCGTCGATTATATAATAACTTTTTTCGAACAACTTTCCTTAAAACGGCTTATCAAGCAAGCCACTAGAGGCCAAAACAACAACAAACGATTATAATGAGAAATTACACCAATCATTAGACATCGAATTAAAAGGCGGCCTATTTTTAATACAAAGATAAGCCAAAGATTTATTTTTCTCCAACACATCAATTATTAAATTAACATGTTAATGTATATACCTTTAGACCAGCCATTGTTGTCCCGTGTTCTCGGTACAAGTCCAAGCACATATCAGGGACTTGAGATTCTTCTATGTTCAAGTGTCTCAACATGAATTCTGGATCAAAAAAGGTAGTGTGTTATGTAACTTATTATAAGTTACAACTAGATTTATTTATCACATGGATCAAAAGATAAATTTGAAGCTACACAAAATCACAGTTTCTTTGTAATTTTAGTGTTTTAGGGAGAGTGACATAGACTGACAACAACTTTTTTTTATACTTTTTAAAAAATATTTGGCAAAAATTAAACGTTTTACAATTTTCTTTAGGGACTATCAAAAGTGTGATGATGTACAAAAGCCACCTTAAAAAGTGTTTACTAATATGCCTATCATATCATACGAGTTGTATACTCGTATGATATCAAAACAAGTCTGCACGTCATAGACTGTCACACCATATGCACCATATCATTGACCAAAAATGGTCATACGTATTATCTGATTTGGCCCTCATATGACGACCATACTACCAGGATAGTGGTATTTGGATGATGTGTCAGGTATATTAATAGAATAAATGTGGTCTCACTCGAGTACCTTCAATGTTCTTGCGGTAAGCATAATTAAGACCCACACTCATGGGGTATAGCGTATCGTCCATATCTAAGAAAGACGAACAAAAATGAGTCACAACAACTTAAGAAGTCAAACTACATAAAAAAAAACTATCACAATTTAATACGTTATAAGTAGAAATTATGGTCGTTGGGAAGGTCACAAACTGCAGAAAACGATACAAATAAACATAAAGATTTTTATAAACGTACCAAAAAGCAAGCACTCGTACTTGAGTAGTGGTCGGGTTGATCCAACATCCATTATCGACGACAAAGATTTTAATCTACGGGGAAATATGTGTCGGTTTTACTCTAAAGAGAGAATATTATTATGTAAGACTCCTGAATAACCACTCAATGGAATGAATTTGAGCACACACCAAGCTAGATTATTTATAGATACTCTAAGAAGTTATAACGTAAGTGATGTCGTTATAAGTGTTATTGCAAGTTTACGTTGCTATTCCACCATTGGTATATTAAGAAGACTTTTTGTTATGTACCCTACTTTTAATCAACTATTTATTCCAAGTTTTCGAATCGACCAATTTGTAGCTTCATATGCTATTCTACATTTTTATTATAACATAAAATTTTACTGATTATTTTTACATCTTTATTAAATCTATAATTATTGGAATACTAGATTTTAGTAATCATTGTACGACTCATTGACCGTTAACAAAGGGTCATACCCGTCCATTTTAACTAAACATACCCCCCCTCAAGTTTTACATTAATACGATTTAAACATTTTTGTTGTTACTTTTGTCATTTTGTTATCTTTTATTATCATTTTTATTTTTATAAAAGCATTTTTTTCTATTTTTATTTAATATTTTTTTTCTAATTATCTTTTTATGTATATTTAAAAGCCTTTAAAAAAACAAAAACATTTTTCTTACTTAGAAAAACGCTTTTTTTCTTATCTAAAAAACGCTGTTTTCTTGTTTTAAAAAATGTTTTTTTTTCAATACTTGTTTAAATTTTTTGGAGCGCGTTTTTTTTTTAAATTAAGAGATAGTTTACATTATTTTATAAAAAATCATATTTTTTTTTTATAAATAAAAGGGTTAAATAACATACAACTTGATAAACAAATTTGGCTCTTTTCTAAGGTAACATTAATCTCATGTATCTAAACCTAACAATAAAATCAAATTGTTTTGAATACATTTTATAAAAAAAATAAAAAATAAATTAAAAAAACTAGCTAGGGAAAGCATACAAAACGTTTTAATACATGCAAAAAAATAAACAAACTTTTAATAAGATCTTAAAGAAATAAAATAATAAAATCAATAACAAAAATATAAAAAAAACTGTAAAACAAAAATAAAAACTTAATAGTTTTTTATTTGATATTTGAGGGAATTATAAAATAAAATAAGAGAGATTAATATGTCAATTACAAATGTTAAGGAGAAATGAAAGTTCCGGGAGGGGGGGGGGGGGGGGGCTATGGTTAGCAAGGGAGAGGGGTACATTTAGTTAAAGCCGATATCAGTTAAAGAAGTAGCTTTATTTGTTTATAACTTTCTTTTATTTTGTTTTCAAATCAATTTATAATATTTTGATAGAAATAAAATGTGAAAGTTAATCTTGAAATAGGTCATCGAGAAAGTTGAGGGGGCTAAGTGAAATTGTATTAGTATGTCTATTTTGGTACGTTTCTTTAGTATAGTAATAATATTAAAGATAATTTAGTGTCTTATAATAAGTTAACTCGTTTTGCAAGATATATGTTTAGCATAAATAGACGAGGGTATAAATAAATACGATGTTTTGGGATTTATTTTACATTTGATGTAAGATAGGACACGAGTGTACCAAGCATATAATATGCGTGTCGAATATGTGATCCTAGTATGCTTCGCACCTAGCAATATTATTTATTAATGGGATAATGTGAATAGGAATAAAAGTATGTCCATAAACAATAGCATATATTATTATTATTAACCATAATTGGATTTCTTACGACACCAAACATATAATATGCTTCAATCACTCTAGTCTCTTTACGTGACATTACACCCACCAACATCTTTAATCTTTATTATGCTTCAAACAGCATCTTGCTATTAACACTTTCACCGATTTCAAGCTATAAGCTTCTTAAGAATTTTGCATCGGATACTGAAACTCGTGTGATCTTTCTTTGTAAAATTTAAGCTATTTAAGAGTCGGATCTCACGGTCGAGAAAAGAATTCAACATGTTCATATTATGTATATGTAATTGTTCATTACACATATGTAATAACACTTTTATCTATTTTATGGTGTGATTTTTATAATAATAAAGTTGTGAAAAAAGTTATAAATGTTTTCTTTTTATTAAAAGGAGAACATAAGTTAATTGCGAGTCATTCATTTTATAAAAAATCAGAGTCATTATTAAGTCACTAATTAAAATAGATAATTTGGTTTTTCCATTAAATACAAATGAGTTTTAGCTTAGCTGGTAATGAAGTGGAAGTTAAGATTCAAGCTGGATGTCGTAAGGTCTCAAGTTTGAATCCTATCACAAATGGGATTCACCGCAGTAGGCTTTTAAGCGACTGGTTTTCTCCAGAACAGGAGATGGTGTGCTTGAGTTATCCAACGTTGTCTACGGCCACAGGCGTATGAGGTCGCCTTTTGCATTGGTTTAGCCTGGGTAGCCAGGCTTTACTCGTCAGTCGTTTAAAAAAAGTTTTTTTTCCATTAAATGTACTTATCATCGGATCCTAATCCTATAGATTGAAAATTCAGTTAAATTGTAGCCCGTTACTTGTATATTATGACAAAGTGTCCGAGCTAACGCTCCTAGTACAAACCCTATTCATTGTCGCGCTTATGTTCACAATATGTTCCTAGTATTGTTATACGTAGTGTTGACGTTTACAGTTCATCGAAAACATTTGTCCATCGCGTGTTCACGTAAAAAAAACAACTGTTCGTCACGTTGCTAATATTGTGCATCGCCAGAAAGCACTGTTCATCATACACTTTCGTCGTTTATCCCTGAATTTCGTTGTATTCAAAAAGACACAATTTCACTCAACCAAGTTGTTTAGACCATTATTAAGATAACATAAAATGTGTTTAAGTTACATAACTTCAAAAGAAACTTAACCGGAAAATAACCAAAAAAAACCACAAATTTGTGAATTAGCAAACTAAACAAGCTGAGGCCTACATTATGTACAAGCCTGTGTTCAGATGGTGTAGTGATAATTTTATTATCTTTTTTTATATATATCTTTCAAGCTTTTTGGAATGCGCGTGACGAGGCTCCATGCAGAAGCCGAACGAACCCTAGGAAACTGAGCTTCCCATCTGCGTGTCTAATCCAGTCTTGAAGAACCACATGAACCGGTATCGACGGGCTAAGCCCAAGTTCCTACATTTACAGGGAAAAAAAACAAAATAAATTTGATATGTAATATCCAAGAACGATATGTGCAAAAACAGTGGCGGTTTCATAGTTTTGGACAAGGCAAATTGATTTCTTTTAATTATTTTAAAATTTGTAACTACAAAAAAGTGTTTTGGGAAAAGTTTGTATTGAGCCAAGCTTAAACGAGCCCAAGCCTAAAAATAATCTTGTTTGATAAACAAGCCCAAGCTTAAACGAGCCTGAACAAGCCTATTGTTTATATATTATTTATTAATATATATTTATAATAATTATTATTATATATTAAATTATTATTAAAATAATTAAGCAATATATAAACGAGCCGAGCTCGAGCTTGAAAAACTACTGACAAACCGAGATCAAGCTCTTGTAAATTAAATGAGCTGAGTTTGAGTCTAAACAAGCTCGGACTCAACTCGCTTACATCCCTAGTTAGATACATACCGAGGCAAGTTCTTCAATCATGATAGGGCGATTTCCATCTTTCTCAAAGAGCTCATACGCACGACGCGCAACTTGCTCCCAATTTTCCATTGCTTCTAACTGATGAATGTTAATGGCTGCTGATCCAAATTCCTCAAAATCCATTTTTTTATATTGAAGAGAACTCACCTACAGATAAAATAAAAATGTTCACATAAAGCTTCCTTTATTTCAGTTACTTATTAACCTTGACCACTAAAAGGGTATTTTAGTAAATAACCATATGGACAAATTCGAGCACGCGTGAATCCTTCACTGCCTCGGTACAATTCTTCAATAAAGCCTGCAGATTTTTAACAAGAAAACAAATTATCATTCGTGACACAAATTTTTAGAAAAAAAAGGACGTACCGATTTGAAATTTTGCATGAATATGAATCCGTTTTTATTCGGCCCTAATGACGCGAATTGGTCACGAAGATAACCTAGATCTGTAACTGTCAAAGTCTTTGCAACAGCCTGCCAAGTAGGATAATAAGTTTAACTATAAGTTGACTTAATATTAATATTTGGGTTGACCCGGAAAGTCAAGGAGTCCAAACATTTTAATTAAAAGGTGTGTATACCCCTAAAGCGGCTTTTCTTAATGGAGATGAATATATATATGCTTTAACAGTCTTGTAAATTATCATATCCAAAGGTATTCTCACATCATGATAATTGGCCAGCCATGGATGACCTAATCAAGAAAACGTAAAAACGTTAGTATAATACTAGGTATACATGTGCTAAAGGGTACTATAGACATTTAGGCGCGAAAATTATTTTGGTTCGACAAGATTCTTTTACTCTATATCGAAGGGTATTTCAGACATTTTGCAAGTAGGTTGAGCGCATCGATTTGGTTTCACAAGATTCTTCTAAACTTTAAAAAGGGGTACTTTTAGACATTTCGGTTTCTCAAGATTCTTTTATTCTATAAAAAAGGGTATTTTAGACATTTGGCAAGTAGGTTGATAGCATCAATTTGCTTTCACGGGATTCTTTCGTTCTATGAAAAAGTGTATTTTGGACATTCGGAAACTAGGTATCAACCTGCTTTCACAAGATTCTTTTGTTCTGTAAAAAGGGTATTTCAGACATTCACGATTTGGTTTCATAAGATGCCTTTATCCTATAGAAAAGGTTATTTCGGTCATTTGTCGAGTAGGTTGATCACTATGATTTGGTTTCACAAGATTCCTTTATTTTATAAAAAGAGTGTTTTAGACATTTGACAAGTAGGCTGATAGCATTGATTCGGTTTCACAAGATTCCTTTAAAGGCATTGAAACTTACTTAGAGCTTGTGAAGCGGTTAGTCTTTTTCGGTAGTCTTTGTTCAACAACCTTTTGACAAAGTCAACCGCCTCGGTTGACAAAGAAGGCCATGGGGCTTCATCAAAACTCGGATCCGCCTTCAACACGGCCCTGAAGATTCCGGACTCTGTGCGGGCCCAAAACGGCCGACTTCCACATAAAAGAATATAAGCAATAACACCGATACTCCACATGTCAGCTTCGGTTCCATATGATCTATGTAGAACCTCGGGAGCTACATAGTATGCACTTCCAACAATATCATTCAATCTTTCATCTACGCAAAGTTAACGATCGGTCAAACATGGTCAAAGATAACTACAGTCGGTTAGATATAATAATGAAGGCAAGATTCAAGTATGTAAGACTTTGACCTGGCTTTACATAGTCAGAGAGTCCAAAGTCAATGGCTCTAAGAAGCGAATGCTCATCCTTCGATATAAACAAAAAGTTCTGGAACAACATATCAAAATAATTAGCAAATAATTTGGGATTTATAATGGTCAAAAATACCTATATATATATATATATACATAACTATTTACCTCTGGCTTGAGATCACGATGGGCCACCCCTTGAAGATGACAATACGCGGTGACTCTTAAAATTTGGACCATAATGGCCTTAGCATCTTCTTCAGAGTATTTACCACCCCTAAAAAAAACAAGTATTTACAAACTGACTGAAAAGGTTGACCATGGTTGACATTCTATATGATTAACAGCGTACCTTGCAAGTATCCGGTCTAATAGTTCACCACCTTTACATAACCTACAAAAGTAAAACATGTAATGTGGAAGGTCTAAAATAGCCTCCAATAGTAATAATTTATGAAGGGTCTATACTTACTCCATAACTATATAAACATTATCTTGATCCTCGAAAACATCATAAAATTGAACTAGATTGTCATGACCTGTTAAAGCCCTTAATATTTTCACTTCTCTCCGTGCGTCTTCAATGGCAATTACTGTTGTCATCTTAACAAAACCAAGAATGTTATTAGAAAAAGAAAAAAAACATAGACTGCAAAGGGTTTATTGTTTTAGTGGATTTAATTAAGTTTAATGTAATACAAGTTTAAGTCTTTATTTCAACTAAGCAGTAAGCATGTAAACAAATTGAACGAACAAGGACAGAACATGTTCATGTTAGTTCTTTTAACTGTAATTGAATATGATCAAACATGAACAATTAATCTTGTTCGTGATCGTTCGTTAAGAAAATGAGTATTCGTTCGTTAATAGTATAACCAAACGGTTCATGAGAGTAAACAAACAAACATAGATGAAGAACATAACTGAGCGAATGCCAAATAAAAGTAAACAAGAAAATAAATGTGTCGGGCATAAAAATTTATTAAAACTGGAATAAACTGTAATGACAATCATAAAACTAGACTAGACTTTAATGGTCCTAAAGATTTTAAATGAATATGCAATTGAACGAGCTTAAACAAACATAAACTAACAACCATAAATAAAAATAAACAAACTGACATAAATGAATGAACTAAACGAATGCCCACGAAGATAACGGAACGAATAAGACATGTGTTCATATTCGTTCGTTTAACTATTTTAACAAAAAAATGTTCATGTATGTTCGTTTGATAAATTAATGAACTTCCCGCCGGACGGTTCACGAACAGTTTACTAAACGTTCGGTTCATTTAGAGGCCTAATCTCAACTATCAAGTCAACCTAAACAGGTACGAATTTCAAAACAAAATGCCAAACACAAGTACACAGCCCATATAATGTTTATTAGCAAAAAAACAGATAAAATCAAACCTTTGATTTGGGGATGACTTTAACCGCAACATCTTGACCCTTCATACTCCCTTTCTTCCCCTTTGCAACACAAGTATACCCAAAATGCCCCCGGCCGACTTCTTCACCGAGCTCATAATAAGTTAATAACTGTTTAGAATACCCAAAATTCTTATCCAATCCAACCACAAACTCACTCCCTTCAGGGATTGAAGCTTCATTAGGCTTAACGGACCCGTGTCTTCTAGCAAGCAAAGATCTAATATGTTTTGCAGGCGATGGTGGTGCGAACGAACGTTTAAATATGCGTAAAGGCGTTGAACTAACACTAGAGTTTGCAGGTGAGTTCTTGAATGCAGAGCTGTTGTGAAACGGGCTCGGGCTGTAATACGGGAAGTTTGATGATTTCCCAGTTGAACTATGTGTTGTCTGTTCGGTTTCGGACGGGAAATCGGTGTTTTCGAGTTGACTTTCGAGGGTTTGACTGGGTTTTCCATGACAAAGTCCCATGGGTTTATAAATTAGAGATTAAAGCAAGGAGCTTTTTTTAATATATATATAAAACTTCAAGAAAATCAAGAACAGGGCTAAATCATTAAAAGCTTCAAGAAATTTAACCTCCAATTTCTTAAAATTTTATAAAAGAAACCAAATTTGATGAAATTTTACAAAAATTCCAAAATCTTGAAAATTTATAAAAGCCCAATTTCTTCTTTATAAAGAAACCAAATTTCATAAAATTTTAGAAAAAACCCAAAATCTTGATTTTTTTATAAAATCCCAATTTCTTGAAATTTTACAAAAAAAAAAAACAAACAAATTTCTTGAATTTTACATGAAATCAATATCTTGAAATTTTGCAAAAATCCAATTTCTTAATACAACCTACTTGAGAACAAGTACAGAATTCTTGAAAATCCCAAATAATTCCTGCAAAAAAGAGGATAAAGCAAGAGGCTTTTTATTAAATTTCAAGAAAATCAAGAACAGGGCTAAATCATTGAGCAAAATAACGGAATTTAACCTCCAATTTCTTATAAGATAACTAAGGAAACTCAATAATATAAATGAAATATTTTTATAAATACATTCTGTTAATAACAATGCTAGCAAAAAAAAATCTTAAAATTTTACAACCAAAAAATAATAATAATGAATAAATAAATAAATAAAATAGAATTCTTACAATTTTACAAAAAAAATAGAAAATTGCAATGGTTTATTTTCTTAATATACTTTCTTAATACAACCCACTAGCCAGAATTCTTGAAAATAACTAAAGCTTGATTCTTGAAAACCTATAAACTTTCTGATTAAAGAAACTAAAATGTTATTAATTATTATTAATAATAATGATAGAAAGATGGAAACTTACAGAAATTGAGAATTGAAGCAAGAGTTTACAGCTGAAAGAAAGATCATGATGAATATAGTAGTTGAGTGATAATAATAATAATAATAATAATAATAATAATAATAATAATTATATGAGGTTGAGAAACACTAGAGGTAAAGTGTGGGGGGTTGAGAGTTGAGAGTGGAAATAAAGGAACCCATAAATTGTAAAGCAAAGAAGATGCTTAAAAAATATATATGCAATTAAAACCAACCATTATGCTTTTTTAAGCTTCTTCTTTTTTCTTTTTATTTTAATTTTATTTTTTTTAAAAGCTTGAATTTGAATTTAGGTGTTTGGAAAATATACCGAACCGTTTAAACTGAAGCAAGTTGGGCAGAACGTGTAGTTTGTATATACGCAAATAATCATTAAATTGTTAAATCTATAAAATCAGTTCGTCCAATTAGCCCGCCCAACCAAGGCATTTTGTTTAGTCGTTTCCTACATCTCTTGTTAGTGGTTAATTGATTTTCGTTAAATTGGAAAAAATCGGACGGTAAACACCCTTGATTTAAACCCCTTGTCGAATTGAAAATAAAACTACACTTTAAACTTATCTTAAATGATTATTTGTAATAAAACATGTTTTCCAATATCATCTTTGGATCGAGTATCTCTTGATTAGAATTTCGATAATAAGATATAGAGACATATGCTTTAAATAAAACTCTATTTATTTACTATTAATCATGCAAGTCTTCTATTGATATTCTTACAATAGAAGAAATATTTTCACTTACGTTAAAGATCATACATGTTATATTAGGAGAGGGCGGGGCCTTGTATATCCATATGTGTACAGAGACACGATTTTTTGTCCATGAATGACTAATGCAATATGACATATGTCGTTGACTAACGCTATGTATTGTGGTGCTATAAGCAGAGGTAGAGGTGCACAAATCGGTTTTTTTAAAAAAACCGTTTCGGTTAATAACCGGACCGGTTTTTCTTGGCCTGGAAAAAAACCGGTTTTTAAATAACCGGACCGGTTTATTAACCGGTTTTTTTGGTGCAAAACTCGGACCGGTCTAACCGGTTAGGACCGGTTTAGAAACCGGTTAGAACCGGTTTTTTTAATTAACCGGTTTTTTTTTTAAAATAACCGGTTAATAACCGGTTTTTTTCATAATAACCGGTTTTAAAATTAACCGGTTTTTTCCATAACCGGTTCAGTAACCGGTTTTTTTCTCTAGAACTTGTAACCGATATACGAACCGGCGGTTTATAAACCGGTCAAACCGGTTTTAAAAAAACCGGTTTTCGTAAAAACCGGTTTCCGGTTTAAACCGGTAAACCGGTTCCCCAACCGGTTTTTTTGGCCATCTCTAAGCAGAGGTATCACTCGTGTCGGATGAAAGATTGATGCAATATGACTTTCATCATAAATAATGTCACATATTGCATATACCCTACTCCGCACACACTTAATATTGTGTTATCGAACATGAGCCGTTTGTTTGAACAAGTCAAATGGGTTGATGGGTTGGTAGATAGTAGTCAAGTTGTTAATTCGTGCACAATCTATTTATTAAACCGGTTATGAAGAGGTAGGTCCCAGCAGAGCCCAGTTGAACCCGCAGGACTCACCTTGAAAAGGGACGTCTGCGCAGTTGAACCCGCAAGGCTCCTTAACGGACGTCTGCGCGGTTGAACCCGCAAGACTTAACTTAAAAGGGACGTCTGCGCAGTTGAACCCGCAGACTCCTTAACGGACGTCTGCGCGGTTGAACCCGCAAGACTTAACTTAAAGGGACGTCTGCGCAGAGACCAACTGGATCCGCAGGACCCACCACGCTCAGAGACGTGACGTCCTCACACGTTGTACGCAAGCTGTTCCCGCAGGAAATGCCTCCCAATGGTGAAGTACTCCGCCTGTTCCCGCAGCTGCGGATACAAGCCATCAGGGAAGGCCACCCGCGCAGCAAGGCTACACGCACAAGGCTTAACTCTCAATAATAATTCAGTAGTCACCTGAAGAAGGAATGAGCAAAGCCGGGATCACTCCCGCACAAAGGCGGGAGGGGGAATACTCCCGCCCAAATGAGCCAGTCCGTACAATACTGAAGGATCTTTTGTACTGTACCTGACGAGGTAAGGGCAAAAGATCTGGCCAAAGATACGACGGCTCACTGACAACAGTATGGCGAGCAGCATGCTCCTGTACTGTATGTCACTATTAGCCGTGTCACACCCGGCCCTGAGCGGCGGAAACAGCCGGGCGCGCACGAGTGGGGATTGATAATTAAGCACGGGCCATTGCAAAACATTCAAAGATTTTTATTGCGCATGAGAAGTTTAGTACAAACACATTACATTATCCAAGTATAAAACTGAAGATTTCCTCGCCATATCCCCTTGCGCGGCGGGTAACCGTGCGCATCGAGGGGATAAAACCAAAATCTTCCAAAAAGCTTGTTTTAGATGTTCAGCGTGTGGTGCTCTAAGTGTGACTCCATGCGCTACCTAGTTATCTCCTGAAAGACACGTAAAAACATTTGAATCAGTATAAACTGAGTGAGTTCACAAGTTTTAGTAACTTGATAAATCGTATTGCATCATAATCATTCTGAAACATAATTCTGTTAGCATCATTAAAACACATGCTTGGTAAAACATAGCTCTATCAACATATTCTGATAAAATCGTTCCGCGGGTTACGCGCGAACATTTCTGGGAACTGTGCTCGTCTATGCAAAGTGGCGCTGCCACTACGAGCGAAACAAGTAATACCGTCCCGCGGGTTACGCGCGAACGTTTCAGGAACATGTGCTCGTCCATGCAAAGTGGCGCTGCCACTACGAGCTGAAATAATGTATTATCGTCCCGCGGTTTACGCGTGGACATTTCTGAAAAACCGTGCTCGTCCATGCAAAGAGGCGCGACCCCTACGAGCGGGCTCAAACCCATAGTACTGCCCCATGACCATACTAGGCACTCGTCCATGCAAAGAGGTGCGACCCCTACGAGTGGGTGGATCAAACCAGCAGTCCCTACCCTTAGAGTTCCAATGGTAAAGTGATCACTTACTCGAATCTGGTGCACTAACAATCGAAAAAAAAACCATAGATAACTGTTCGCATTGCTCATCATGAAACATAACTTAAACACATAATCGCTTGCATAGCTTGTAAGTATACCATGATAAATCATTATTTAAGTACGTGTCCCTCGCCCCGAAAACAGTTTAAAAATAGTGAAAACAGTGAAAATAGGGGCTGTGAGACTCACCTGTGGTTCTTTGTTAAGAGATTAATCGAGATTCGGGTTTTCTTGGTGTTGGCCTCGGAATCGAAGGTCTAGAATACGATTAAATAACAAGTATATATATTAAGATCAAGTAATAGGAGAATATAAGGGTTGGATAGTAGGTCTCAAGGTTATATTCTCGGCTTACCTAGTAACAGGATCGGAGCTGGAAACAACGGATGCTTGGGAAAAGATTAGTGCAAGTTTGTAGTTCTTTGAAGTGTGTTTTGGGTGATAATTTAGGCTACAAATTTATAGGCAAACTCAAGGGAACACAATCCCTTGCTTTAGGGGATTGAAATCTTTTCATATCTAGGTGTAATGATGATAAAGTATGGAAGTTATTATTATTTACTTAAGAGTGGAGTGGTGGATAAAAGATTTTGATTTGATTTGGACGGAACATGCAGGTCTGGGGTTGGTGAGAATAGGGTGGCTGACAGTTGACTTTTCATGTTACAGTGTGCTTTTTCAGGTACTTTTGTCAGTGTACAGTAAAAAGTAGAAGTTTTCTGAAACACGCTACCGCCCTCTTTTGGGCGGGGACAATTTCCTTAAATCTGATCATTTTGACTAAGTGTTCTGCGCGTATAACTTGGTGCGCATAGCTTTCAGCGTGTAGGACATTTCTTTGCTGCGGGTAGGTGCATAACCTTCTCGCAGTTAGGGACATTGAGTTTCATTTGTAGATTCTCCAGGTGGTCTTGGTATTTCAACATAGTGATCAGTCATGTTGAAGTCAATTCCATCTTGGAGCTTCAGACAAACTAGCTCTCAAAGTTCCCGCCATGCGGGTAGGTTAGTTCCCTTCCGCACGCGCTTAAACGATGTAGGATGCACCCGCCTTAGCATCATGCGGGATGGTCAACCCATAGACAACATAACGTTTAAGTTACATGAAAACATAAAGCCAAATCATTCACGCATGGCGCATATAACATATGCTCACGCTGGTTCTTAACATGGTGCGCTCGCGTAGGGCGCACATAACACATGCACGCGCTGACTAACATGGCGCGCTCGCGCAGGGCAAACATAACAAATGCCCGCGCTGATTCTAACATACGCTCGCGCCGGGCGCACATAATGTGCCCGCGCTGATTTCTTAACATAGCGCGCTCGCGCAGGGCGCTCATAACAAATGCATGCGCTAACATGGCGCGCATAATATTTACAATCACCTAATTATTAGGTTGATTACTTAGTTTAAGGGGTTGGGAATTTACCGGGTGTCACAAGCCGCTACCTACTCACCAACTCCTGCCATACCACGTGCTTAGCCTGTAGTTGGTGGAAAAGGAATAGTACACAGCAGGCCTGGTCACTGTCAGCCGCTACCTACCCACCAACTACCAGCATGGCACGTGCGTAGGCCACAGTTGGATGAACAGGAATACTATTCAGCCGGCTATACCCTCTTGGAAACCTACCTTCGGCTATAAATACCCCAAATGGTATGATCATCTCATCTTATCACATACATCATATCTTATCTTGTATCTTACATATTATACCTGATAACTGCTCTAGCATTCTCTTAATATACACTTATATTCAAGAGCAATCTAGTCTGATTCTCACGCCGGAGGGTGGTCACAAGGAGGTACCCCCTCATTCTCAGTGACGAGCTCACGGTGTCTGTTTTGCAGGTTATCGGAAGAACCATCTTTGCCGGATCTAACCCCTCGTGGGAAACAACTATCTAACCCCCAGATTATCCGTAATCTGCCCGGGGCTGGTTAGTGTTTCTTCAGGTTAGATATGACAATGTAAAACCTAATTATTCCCATGTGTTTCATAATTTATCGGAAATCACCATCATGTTTTAAGGCTTATAAATTAATTAGGAATTTAAAATATAAAATGTTCATACAAAAAATAATCAGTTTTGTTAAGACTTAACTTATTAGCGGACCCAATTATTAATGAGGTGTACTTATAACTTGTATCGAGTGGGGTTGGTTCTTTGGATGCTTGCCAGGCTGTTATTACTAGAGTGAAGTACTAAACATTTGCTAACCAACAGTTTTAGACTTTAAGCTTTGACCAATCTTTCATTATTTTAACCTTTTCACCAAAAATGCTTTAAATTGTACAAACTTGAACAAAATAAGTGAGTAAAAAAATATATCATTCATGAATAAAAACATGCATGAAGAAACACGGATCTACTCTTTACTAATGGGTCTTAGATCTGATGAGTCTACATGGTAGGATACGGTTAACTGCCAATACGATATGAACATAATTCCTAAAGTCCAATGACGTGAATCCTTCAAAACAGAACACCGTGAGCTCGTTAAGGGAAGGATGAGGTGGGGGGTCTTCCCGTAACCACCCTCCGGTGTCCTTCAATAATTGGTTGATACATCACGTATTACTTAAGAGAGCATCTTGGTAAATCTTTTAGTTACTACACACTGACAGCTGTCCCGGGGCATTACCTCGTAGTTGTTTGTGCGGACGGTCTTTCTGTCATGCGGACAACTTCTGAAGGAGCCAGGATGCTTCCGCATGCCCTATGGAAGTGTTTCTTCCGCCCATGGTTATGCGGATGATTTGTATGTCCCGTGGGTGCCCTATGAGGGACTTCTGATTAACCCGCGGGTGTTACTCAAGGGTATCTGGGTCTTTTTGGTACCCTACCTCTATAATGTTATTTGAAGTTATCAGCATCATATTATTATATGATGGTTAGCAGTGGATTAAAATTAAGTGATCATAAAAGTTACTCAAAAAGGAAATTTATACAAAACAAAAATCCAAGTGTTTTATTGTATATATTTGGATAAAGAGGATAATGTTTTTATGTTTGACCAATTGAGTCTGTACCTGTCAAACCTGTTTTTGACTCTTAATATATCTGCATGCAAAACAATAATATTTTCGACGATAACATAATACTAAGAAAAAAAATATTGAAAACTACTATTTTTATGTTAAAAGGAAAATATGATCTGAGTTATATATTATAAACCTTTTGACTTTTGAGTTATTATTAACGTACGTATTTCTTTCTAAACTTTAATTTTTTATTGACAAATTAGCTACTTAACAATTTCTTTTCTTTTCATTGTGTTTTCAAAATATCAAACAAAAACTATTGAGTTATATTTTTTTAGTGTTTTTTGTTATTATTATATAAACAGTAATTTAAATGAAAAATTAGTAATCAGTAAAAATAGTTTAAAGGATCACGTTTAGCAACACGCTAAATAAATAAATAAAATTTGACTTGTTGGTCTTGAAAAGTAAAATTTTTATGTAGCAGTGTTTCAACCCGGTTTTGATTTACAATTTCAATCCACAAAAGCAACTCAATTTCTATAGTAGTAGTAACTCTGTCATTATCAAAATATAAACAATATTTCTTCTAAAATTAAGAATTAATATACGTGTACGAATTCCACCAAACGGTGCATACTTGAGCAATAATTGTGATAATTGATGGTGACATTAAATTTTAATTTTGTTGCAGAAGTGAAATTTGGAAGAAATTAATTTTTTGGATTTTTGTTCAACCACATATCACACTTTAGTTGTAAAGAGTACCATGCTACCATCCAAATAATAACCATTTCAATTTTTTCTTTAAATGGTGATTTGGATGGATAACTAACGAACTACGGTGATTTGAATAACTGATAGATCACTAACTCATTTGGTTATCTCTATTTCTGTAGTATGGGACCGTATGGGTGTCAGGCTGGCACGTCCTCAAAGGGCCAAAGGGAGCTCTCACATCAGTCCCGACCTAGTGACCATCTTCAGAAGAAAACCCACCTCTGAGATACAGATACGCCACGAGTTTCCAAATCAGCTTCCAAGATCACCTCCTAATTCTGCCAAAAACTAGGATAGCAATGGAAATAACAATCTCTAAACAAAGAGATAATGAAAATCATGAACTGCCTTTCTCATTCATCAAGTTTGCATTACATACGAGAGAAAGGGGAATACCAACCACCCACGTAGCTACAATTTAGGGAAAATACAAACTGCTTTGAAACTGTCAAATAAAAATGACATGGAATTAAAAATTGACTGGGAATTAAAGTTGACTGTATGTAGCAAACATGGAGGTACGATCAGGTGGTATTTGACTGAATGAAACTGACCCAACCATGTCCCACTTCACTTGACTTGACTTGACTCTTGGAGTGGGTATGGATCTGGTACATGAATCGGGTCTTCAGGAGGGCTATGCCTATCATTTACTCAACCGGAAACTCATATATTTTTTTTTATCATGTGTGGGACTTGAACTCAATTTTTGAAATGAAGTATTTGGGTGTGTATACTAAATAAATCAATAAAACATTTTCGATACTAGATAAATCAATAAGAAATTTTTTCTTCATTTATGATATATATGATATGTATCCCGAGACGGACTTTTACTCTTAAACGAAACTTTCAGTAGTTGGAATTTTCAAGTATCAAACATTCCGAAGAAAACCTAATGTCTTGTACTAAATAATGTATGTAACAATGTATTGAACGAAGATGTTTTTCGATATCAGTGAATTTCTCATGATCATTCCCCTCTTATTTACTAATCGTTTATTGAACAAATTGTTTTTTATTTTAGATTTTTAAACAACAAAGCTCATGATTAAAGTTCGTTTAGTTCTATAAACGAAAACGACTTACAAGTACACTAAATTCATATAGGTGTGATAAACCGTCAACTTATTTTAATAACGGTTCAGTTGTAACATAAGTAGAATAAATAGCACATGAATTCCTTTAATGTCAAAGGTCCACTATTGTACCATATAAATTAATTAAGGTCACGTCGTACTTAAGTAAAAGCAAAGGACCAAAACTGATATATTAATTCTATTATTATTGTAACGAGTAAATTGCTTTTTTAAACCTTGTTGTTTATTTCACATAGCACTTTCAGCTTAAAATAAAATTTTTAGACAGATAAACATCTTACGTTAAAATTTATTTACAGTTTTGACTCCTTAAACTAA
Source organism: Bidens hawaiensis (assembly GCF_021521415.1). Classification (NCBI taxonomy): domain Eukaryota; kingdom Viridiplantae; phylum Streptophyta; class Magnoliopsida; order Asterales; family Asteraceae; genus Bidens; species Bidens hawaiensis. The sequence continues at coordinate 101,370 of NW_027494189.1, forward strand.
CTCTATCCATTTGAAATGGTGACTCTTGTGTAAGTTATGTCAAACGGTAGGTAATGAAAAAAGTATAAATATAAGAAAATATTTGATATCATTGTTTACGTATAGTTTTGACCGTACTAAGTAATTGGCTTTGAACTAACCAGATAAAACCTACAAATTTTGCACTTTCAATTTTTGCTATCCAAAACGGGGTTGCGGCGCAGCTTGTTGCCCGCTTACCTGCCACTTCATTGTAAATCGTTTGGATGTTTCTATGAAGTAAAGTATTGGGTTAAAAAAAAAATTAAAAATCCTTTAAAGACATGTTTAGTCAGTGAAACTATACGGGAAAAAACGTGGCACGACATTCACTTGGAATTTAGGCCATTTTGTAGCTAACGAGAGATTACCGGGCAGATAATCTAATACTAATTATTGATGGACAATATCAGTCGATAATAAGTCGTATGACGATACTTATTTTTTTTTTACCTTTTAAATAACGTGAGACTAGTTCCATTCCATGCATATTAGCAGGGCATAATGATTTACGACACCGAATAAATTCTTCCAATAAAGGCAACAAAAGGCAAATCTTTATATCTCGATATAACATATTCTCTTACTAAAGCAAATGATTTATATGTAAAAGAATAAAGTAATTTTCCCTTAAATAGATTTTATTTGTTATTACTACCCTCTTGGAGTGGTTGAATTTGTAAACATAATTTTATAAATATAATTAGAGTGGAAAATTATGAAGAATAATATATCACATTAATTGTTTTAAAAACATAAAAACCTTAGGAGAATTACTCTATCACATATCAAAGCACGTGAAAGTCGCATATAATACCAAAAAAATACTTAATATTGAATGCATCTTCATTTTCAGTTAAACTTATATAAGAATGTTGAGAAATAAAATTAAAGATAACTGTATATTTAGATAACTTTAAAAGATTAAGGAAAAAAGTTATTAAAAACTCTTAGTGAAAATTAATTATATTAAAAAGTATATTGCTCATCGTTAATAGGTTAAATTGAAGTTTAGAAAGAGAAAAAAACTCTTCATCGAAGCTCGTTTGTAACATATATAATGTGAATAGAACATTGTATCATTTTTACATTTTCACTCTTGACTTAATAATTTTTTAAAAAATTAAATCATAAAGGTAACATGGAATGATATCATTCATTCACTAGGGTAAAAGCAACCTCTAAAATCCATTGTAATAAGAGAAAGTTAAGACCCAATGATGGCGAGTCTAATTGATCAGAAGTGGAAACTGGAAAAGGGTTTACTCACTTATGCTAGGTTTCTGTTCCGGATGTCTTAAGTTTGATTCAAGGCGAAGAAAACTCTAGATTTTATCTAAAAGATGATGAGATTACAAAGCACTGGCTTTGGTTATACTGGGGCTTTCGTCGTTCAAGTAAAATAAGAGAAAGTTAAGAAATTGTATATAATGCATTTTGTGTTATCTCAACTTGTTTAATAACTTACTATGAGAAATTTTGTAACAATAATTTTGATAGAATAAACACAAAAAAAAAATTAAAAAAAGTGGATGTTAGTTATACACGAGCTCAAATAAATGAAACAAAAAAATTATTTTAAAAAAGAGAAATTATAATCATTTTTGAAACTTTATCAGAAGAATAATAATTTCTTCTGTAAATCATTTTGAAATAAAAAGTATTAAAATCTTAAAATCTTAATGAAAAACAAAACTGAGCGCTGCAGTGGAAACAATTTCCCTTTATTCCATCTTTACCACTTTATTCCTGTAAACACTATTTTACCATTTTATATTTTAGGCTGATAATTTTATAGAATAATAAATTACTCCGATAACATAAATAATAAATCAAACTTTATGTCTTTTATCAACGATTTATACTTTTAATATGTATAATAATGTATAAATAAAAACAATCATGATACTAACAAGTTTTTTTACCCGCGCGTTGCGGCGTGCGGGCATGCTAGTGAGTTAACTAAGGCTATCTGTAGTGGGCGTGAGTTAGGGGCGAAAAGGGGCGAATTTGGGCGCGAACACCGCCCCCGGGAGATATCTGGGCGATTTGGGACGGGGGCGGGGTTTAATTATCGCCTTGAGGAGATGAAGGTTATTATTATTATATTATATATTATTATTATATTACTATTGTATATATATGTTGTATATGTATGTATGTTGTGTGTGATATATATATATGTATATGTATATGTATATATGTTGTGTGTGTGTGTGTGTATATATGTATATGCAAAATGAATCCTAGAAACAATCCGAACCAACCGAACCACCCATTCCGTCCTTTCGGTCAACACCATGGTTCGCAAAACCAATCGAACGTGAACTTACAATGGAACCCGATGACCTAAACCAACCGAGCTATCCGTTTCAATTTCCCGACCAGAACCTAAACATGACGCCAACCGAGCTATATGTTTTTTTTATATTTTTAGTTATGTATTTTTTTTAAATTTTAATGCATTTTTATTTAATTATTTGAAGAAATTTTTTTTATTTGATTAGTTTAATTATAAAAAGAAAATAATAAAAAAAGATACTGTGGGCCCAATTTGTAGCCAATACACCATTACACCCCAAAAAAAAATTCGCCCATTTTGCTGACTGGGCGCCACGTGTCATAATTCGCCCCCATTTGTAGCCCTTCCACTACACATAGCCTAATGGTGGACATACGTGTTGTCTTATAGTTCATGACACATAATTTGAATATATAACAAAAGTACACAATTATAGTCGCTTGATATCATTAACGATAGACTATTTATAAAAGTTTTGACACAAAACACATCTAGTGACTATCAAAAGTAAGAAAATTTTATATTTTTTATAAATTTTGAAAAGCTTAGAGATCTTTGAAGAGTTACATGTTAAAGTACAAACTTTGTGATAATGTATTTAGCAACATGTTTAATATATGGAACAAATATCACACGCAAGCTTATATATTAAACCTCTCTAAAGCACAAAAAAATCTATACATACCTAGCAAAATAAGAAAACAAAGTTAGAAATGTGTGGTTCATATTCACCAAATGAAGCAAAATAAAAAAAAAAGTTAGAAACATGTGGTTAATATTCAAAGTTGATGTGGTTAATATTCAAAGTTGATGAATAGTTGATTTAGTGAGCATATGAAAAAGTGGTTTTTAATATATATATAATATTGTTGAAATGTCTTTTTAAATTTATTTATTTAGTTGATCTACAAATGTATAGATTATGTAATATACACATCACATCCACATGCATAAGTTATATTAACAAGATAAATTATCAAATTCTTCTTTTTAAATTAAAGAGAGATGAGCGAGATAACAGGAAAAGATCATAAATTTTCTTTTATATAATTTTCTAGTGTATTATCTTCTTGCTTATGCTTTAAAATTTATGTAATGTTTAGTAGGTCTTATGAATTGATTGAAAGATTTTTGCTCATGTCTGGTTTACTATGATGTTCTTCATATGTGTAGGACAAAATATGAAGTTTATTTATATGTAAGGTGAGTTTCAACACATAAAGTTCATGTGCGTAGTTTAGAAGATGTGAAGGATGTGTATGATATGTATTGGAGATCACCAAGGAAGTACACACTTTTTATCGCGTAGCGTGAACACAAATGATTAATTTAACTTATTTATCTAAACATGTTTATGATATGACTTATACGAATCAAGTTGTAAACAAATTAATCGATTGACTTGTCACAAAAAATGGGTTAAAGGGGCCTAAATGGGTTAGTGGGTCAACTCGTTTGACTATATTAATTAAAAGGCCAATCCAAACACGACCCCTTTATTAAACGAATTAGATATGACAACCCAATACCTAATTATTTTCGTGTCTTGTTTGATGTATTCGTCGAAAATTATCACCCCCACACATCCACACAATAGTTTTTGATACCGTAATAAACAATGTATTGTATAAAATAAAGTTGGTACGCACACATTGACACAAATAACATGTGCCATGAACATGCAAGAACATGGTTTACAGATGATTCTCCGTTGGAATGAAGGGAACTTCGTAAATAAACAGCCTTATCACACATTAGTATTCTATTTTAATTCCCAATATATAATGACATATAATAATTTCAAATGATTGTATACACATTAATTTAAACATATAATAATTTCAAATGATTGTATATACATTAATTTAAGACTTAACCTTTGCAAAATAGCTTTTACGTACAGGTAAATTCTCAACACATTTTTTATTGTCAATTTAGGCCATACATAGTGGGCTCGTTTAGGACTCAAAAAACGAGCCTAACACCGCCCCAAGCCCCCGACCCCTAGTTTTCATCTTTGTTTCGTCACGTTTCTCTCCCATCTCTACGTGTGATGCACATCTATTTATTACTTTTATGGACTTGCACCTTTAGCTGAATGTGTTTGTAGGTACAAATGAAAACTGACCCGAAGACATGAATTACTGAATTACATGTTAGGTTTGTGTTATGTTTTCATGTCAACAATACAGACCCCTAGAGTTGAAGTTCAGTTTTGCATTACAAAATGGAACACTCAAACAATGTTTGCTTTATATTGGGATTGTATGAAACATCTTATCATCGAAAATTCATACACAGTCCTTGCTTAGCCCAAGACCAACCCAACCCTAAAGACCGGCCCATCACGTACCAGTCTAGTCTAGGACTCTAGTCTTCTCTTCAATTAAGATTTTCAAGAAATTTCGAGTTTGAGTTCAGCACAGTGGCCCCAGTTTAACCACACACCCCTAATCCCTAAACGCAGTGATGTAAAAATCTCAACTATGCGCCAATAATCATTGATTAATCCCGATTAATCGTTAATCCACCTCGCCAACTGGCTAGCGATTTTTACAACGCTGCGTAAATGTCTATGTAGGTGACTTAAAATACACATTAAACATTTAACAAAAACAGCAACTTATTTTATGACATCAACCTTGGGAGTGTGAACTATGAACGAGCCAAGCCCAAGCTTGACTAAGCTCAAGCTCGATTCGTTTAAACTTATGAGAGCTCAAGCTCGAGCTCTTTTTCTAAAGCTCAAGCTCGGTTCATGATTCCTTTTTTCAAGCTCGTGCTCAACTTAAGCACAATTCGTTTATTATTTAATACTTAAATTTATATTCGACTCGAGCTAGTGCGTCATACGTTAAATGAGCCAAAGATTGGCTCAAGTTCGGAGGTGGAATACAGAACTAACACATAATTGGTTAAAACTTAAAAACACACCAGGCTCGTTTTGGCTCGATGAACCTAGATGATCCCATACATGGTTCGATAACTAAATGAGCTTTAATGAGGCTCGGGCTTTGCTCGATAAGGCTTGGCTCAAGCTTTTATCGATCCAATCTCTAATTCAAGAAGCAAGCCAAAATGATGGGAAACTATTAACTAAGAAGTGAAATACCAAAACTACAAACCAATTCTACTAACTATAGATGAACATATTGGATAGCAAAAATTCATAGACCAACATTCATAAAATAATAAGCAAAAACACCAAGTCAAAACATACAAATAGAGTTCTAAATAAAACACCATAAATCCCATCAAAACAAAACAGAATTCAAACCATAAAAGAAAAAACATACCTCAAAACACCAACAAACTGATGAAGTTGCATCAATCTACCTGACTGTAACGATATCATCAATCTTCAAAATCATTCTCACGCACTCGGTAGCCAAAGTGATAGCACTCGTGCTCACAAGCAACGGCTGCACCACATTCTCCTCCAAAATGTTAGTAATCTGCCCCTTCCTCACATTAATCCCAGCATTAATCTCACCCTGCGCGTGCCTGTTTCTAAGCTCTGTAACAATACTAATCGGATTCAAACCCGCATTTTCAGCCAAAGTGTACGGCACAACTTCAAGTGCCTCTGCGAAAGCCTTAACACAAAAACCCTCCATCCCCTTCAAAACCTTGGACCACGCACCAAGCTGCCTCGAGAGCTCAATTTCCGGTGCACCACCGCCTGCAATCAAGAACCGCTTGTTTACCAAACACCTGACCACACATAAAGCATCATGCAGACTCCTCTCTGCTTCATCAAGCACCAGCTGGTTCGACCCGCGAACAAGAACAGTCGTGGTCCTACCCATATCCTTAATCCCGGTAATCTTAACAATCTTCCCATCCCCAAGCGAAACTTCCTCAACCACATCCGCAAACCCAAGTTTCTCAGCACGGAAATGCTCGATATTCGCAATCGGTAAACAATTCAACGTCTTGGTAATAAACTCGATATCATCCCGCTCCACATCCTTAATCACCAAAATCTTCGCCTTTGCAAGATAATGCAAAGACAAATCCGTAACCGCGTCACGCAGAATACTCTTCTGAATCAACAACACATTACACCCGGTAGCCTTAATCTTCTTAATCATCCCCAAAATATAATTCCTCTCCTCCTTCAAAATCCTATCCATCTGCGTATAATCCGAGACCACAATCGACTGCTCAATATCCGTCTTGGGCGGCGAAATCTGAAACTGAATCACCGCAATCTTCGCATTCTCAACATGCGTAGGCCCGCCCGCAGCGTGACTAACCTTCTTATCAAACACCAACCCTTTAACCAGCTCGGTATCGTCCACCGTCCCTCCTAGCTTCTTAACTATCTTAACGTCACGTAAATCGACTAAATCGGGTTTGGCGGGGTCGACAACAGATAAAACAGAGTCTACGGCTAATGGAGCTAAAAGGGAAGAGTATTGTGATACCACTTTACTATTAAGTGAAGTGGAGGCGGACTTAATTAACGACTCCCGGTCCGAAAGCTCGACCGGGACCGCCATAGCGGTTAAAACGTCAACAGCTTTTATTGATGCTTTATAAATCGAATCGGATACCACGGTCGGGTGGATACCTGAGTGGAGGAGTATTTGACATTGTTTTAAAAACGCGCCGGCGATGACGACGACGGTGGTGGTGCCGTCACCGGCGACGACGTCTTGTGATTTGGAGAGTTCTACGAGCATCTTGGCGGCGGGTTGGATGACGTCCATCTTGTTGAGGATGGTGGCGCCGTCGTTGGTGATGATGACGTCACCGTTGGCGGTTGAGATCATTTTGTCCATGCCTTTTGGGCCCAGGCTGGTACGGACGGCGTCGGCGACGGAGCGTGCGGCTTTGATGTTGGCGGTGCGGATGTCGTCTTTGCGTTTGTTGTCGATGTAGCTTTCGGTCTTGCCGGAGCGTGGTGGTTGGACGGCGGTGGCTGCCATTGAGATTGATTTGGGGGTTTGAAAGCCCGTAGATTTGAGTGGGAGTGGAAACCCTAGAAGCGACTAGTGAAGGTGTAGATCTAAATAACACGGAACAACACTTTTGTAAAAATCTCTCTTCAAAAAAAGAAAATGTTAAAAACAACCTCAAAGAAACGAGTTTAGAAAACTTTACCACACTCTCCCACTTTGTTCTCGAGTTTAATTTAACGAGTGGAATAAAATCAAATGAATCGGGTGGAAGGAAGTAACTAGAAAACTCATGTTTTCGAGTTTTCTTAACGAAATAAGCTGAGAAAAAGAAAGAAAAATTATATTTATTTGCATCAGTTCAATCAAGTCTGTCCTCGAGAGTTTGACGGTCTTTATAGGCCTTGCACGAGTTATGAACATGACCTCAAAGTATATTAAAAGAAATTGATATAAATGATTACTCTATAGAAGAGTAACCAAGTTTTGAAATTTTCCAATTAAGTCACTCATAAAATTTTTTGTTCCAATCAGGTTACTAAACTTTTCTTTTTGTTATAATCTTAGATCCTACATATTTTACCTAGATAGAAGGTTATGTAGGTTGTTTCTTTATTTTAAAATAGTTTGATATTTCAAAATATTTTTTTAAAATTAAGAAAAATAATCTTTAAATTGCGAAATGATACAAAAAAAATCCGGAAAAGTGCCAATAGAAAAATAAAAAAATAATTAAAAAAAATCTTATTATTAATTTTTTTTTTTGCAATTTTTCAGTTTTTTTTTTCACAATTTAATTTTTTTTCTCAATATTTACTTATTTTGTCTATTTTTAAAAAAATCTTTTGCAATGTCAAACTTTTTTTTTATACATAACCTGCCATCCAGGTAAAATATCTAAGATTATAACAAAAAATAAACTTTAGTGACATGATTGGAAAAAAATAAATTTTATAAGTGACCTGATTTGAACAATTTCAAAACTTTGTTACTATTTTATAAAGTAATGCATTGATATAATATATAAAAACTAGCTTTTGAACCCGTGTATTACACGGGATTTGTCAAATAATAAAAATAAAAAGATCCATTATCTAAAAGAAATAAACAAAATTATAGATAAAAAGAAGATAAAATATATAATATAAACAATAAGAAGTCTAAAATCTCAAATTTACAAATTTGATTTTTTTATATACAACATTTGTAGAAATTGTTTTGACCAATTACTCGTGGATAACTATGATAAATGAGATGAGAGATTAGAGAAATAAAGAGAAATTATAACTCATTTATCAAAACTGTTTTGTCTCATGACTTATGGATATGTAGGATAAATAAGTTGAGAAATTAGAGAATTGGAAATGAAATTATAACTTATTTGCCAAAGTTATTTTGGCTCATGACCAATGAATAGTTGAGATGAATGAGATGATAAATTAGATAATTAGAAAGAAAATTATAACTCATTTGTCAATATAGTTTTGCTCCATAACCCATGAATAGATAGGATGAATGAGAAGAGAGATTAAGCCTACAATGAATGTGTGATTATCACATCATCCTCATTATTTTCTTTGATTAGTATAGTTAGATTAGATATTAAAGAAATTAAAAACTTATTGGCGTCTAACATTAATGAGCCTATACATGCTCTAAGCGATGCATTCTTTCAATTTGAAGAGATTTTGAAAAAAATGAATCCAACAAAATTTAACTCTTAGAAAATTCTTAAAACAGTGATCAAGTACTTATCAAACTTAAACTCTTTAAAAATTCTCAAATTATCATCAACTAATTATTAAAAACTCACATAAACTCATTCTTTTCTCTTTATTTCAACTTGAGAACACATAAAAACATTAATTTCTTTTTATTTTCTTCAAACTTCATAACACAAAATCACAATATATTTTCTCTTTCTCTCATTTTATTTTCTCTCCTTAATTCTATGTCCCCTCTTTTCTTACATTTGAACTCTTGTAACTAATACTTCAAAAGGCATACATTTTCTTTTCAATCATACAAAAAATTTTACAAGTCTTTATACTTTCATATAATATCACTTTTTAAGTTATATTTCGTACTAAAATAATATTTATAACAAATCAAACTAGTTATAAAAAAATTGATATAACAGTTTGCAATAAATAAGTACTTTGTTACTAACTAAATTGGTGTACTTAAGTACTTAACTACTTATTGTTTCTTGTATCGTGAAAAATCTTCTGTGCCCCAGCTCAACAATGTAACTAACTTTTAGACAAAAGAAGAAGGTTAGGCCCACAACAGCCCAACAGGTTATTTTTCCCCTGAAAACTTTCGGGCTAGGCCATTTTTCCCCTGAAAAATGTTTGGATGATGTGTAACAACGATCTTCCCCATAAAGGCTTAATCACTCATCTCCTTAGTTGACCCTTTTTCGATCTAATCCTGATTAAACGACAATACAACACATTTACGTTTTTTTTAATCTATTTTGATGGGATATATGACCATATAATTCTAGTTATGGTTTGTGGGAAAAAAATGAAGAGAATTGGGGTTGTCAAGAAGGATTAATTAGAAAATGGAATGAATATAAAAAACTATTACCTAAGACGTATTTGATGTAACGGTATCAAAAAGTTGGATAAGACTTTGTGTTTTCATGATGTGGTCATTTAGAATGTGTAATGTAAAAAGTTTGATTAAAGAGTCGTGGGTTATCCTTGAAAAATACACATGTCAAACACTATTACTTTTAAGTTTTAAATTATGTAAAAATGAACATTTAAGTAAACCTTTGTGATAATTTATTGTCTATAGTTCTCACTTAGGCGTGAGTTTGTGGACCTAAATTAGATAAACATCCATTATTGACTTTTCCATGCTATGCTGCCCATCCTATTAAAAACAACATCTCATTACTCGTATGAAATTTTAGTAATCAAAATCTAAAACATCAATGATGGTTTCTTCTAAACAGAAAGCAAATCTTGAACCCGAACCATGGAGAGACCTCAGAGGCAAGGTCGTGATGGTTACCGGTGCATCTTCTGGCATTGGATGGGAATTGTGTATCGACGTTTCCAAATCTGGCTGTAGGATCATTGAGGCAGCTCGTCGAATGGACCGCCTCAAGGCTCTGTGTGATGAAATCTACAGTTTGGAAATCCACGGTTGCCATGCGAATCAAAGCGACATATTGGTGGTGGCGGTGGAACTTGATGTCAGTGTTGACAGCCAAACCATTCAAGCATCCGTTCACAAGGCTTGGGGTGCTTTTGGGCGCATAGATGCTTTAATCAACAATGCTGGTATTACAGGTACATAACTAAGTGTGCGCATTAAGATGATTGTATAGTAACACCTTAATACAATAATAATGTTCTTTGAACATTCACATCAACTTCTTTATCTTCATCTCTACAATATACAATATGAATCAAATACCACAATTCTTTAAATTTATCTCTAAACTAGGATTTAGGACCCCACGCTTCGCGACGCGACCGTTAAGTCGAACAAAAAACCATAAGTAAAAGAGTTAAACTATAAACTCGTTGCAAGTCGACACGAAGTCAGTCTGTGTCAAGTTACTACATCGAAACTAAACAAAAGAAATAAATCCAATGCCAAAATACAACAAATTATATCATATGCAGAACTAAAAAAACTGACACGTTACAACTGTAAACTAACACAAATTCGGTTAGTATCAGCGGTACCAACATAAATTTGTAAACATAAATTAGTAAGCCAAAAAAAATAGTTTAAGGCGAGGTATCAAACGTTGAAATGCGGTTATAAAATCATGAGACGATGGGATATTTTTAAATCATGAAAAAAGTTTCGATCATTTTAAATACGAACTATGAATAATAGGAAAACAAAGTTTGAAAACATCGTTAAACCAACCGGCAAATAAAACATGTAAAGCCGACACTTGCACTAGTGTAATGTTTAAAAATATAATTTGTAAATATTTCATTTACTTACAAAAAGTAAAATAAAAAAAATAAAAACCATTAATTTTTTCTATGGAATTAAGGCTAATAATTTAGTTGTTATAATTAATAAAATATTAAAAATATTAAATAGTAAATTAAATAGTGAAATTATGAGTATAATTGAATCTTCTTTTTAATATATATAATAATTTTATTTACCATGCTACACTACGTGTCTTTATTTTATCTCACTTAACACTTATATTTATTATTTTTTATCTTTCTTAATTCTTATAGACTCACAAATATTTATAAATGTGATGAATAGTACATCTTTCTGTTTAGAGATTTACTATTCATTAAACAATAATATATATATATATATATATAGAGAGAGAGAGAGAGAGAGAAAAGAGTTCAAATAAAAAAACAAGTGTTTTGTGAGAAGTGTGAGAAGAACTTTAAAATAAAACAAACCATCTAAATATGACACTATACAATGTAAATATGAAACAATACAATTATTTAGAAACTACTAATCTCAACCACTAAATCATAGATCCAAGGGCCTAGATCTATTCTTATTTTTCTCACAAAAATATTGTTTTTTACATTAACCCTACCATATATATATATATATATATATATATATATATATATATATATATGTATATAAGTCAGATAGAGAACCTGATGGAGATGCAACTATAGATTATATATAGTTGTGTGTGTGTGTGTGAATGTTCGTTGTGAATATATCATATAAATCGTAGACAACATACATGGTGTCATGATTTGACCCTAGGGTGTCCACAATTTATGATGCATGTTTCCAATCTCTAAATAATGTCTTAGCTAGTATTTCGATTAAAATACGTAATGTAACGTGAAAAACTAGCCGAACTATATTCCATAGAGTTTTAGAAAAGTGATATAACCCTGTTTTTTTTTCTTTACAAATATCTCAACACATCACAAACTTAACGGAAACTCCAATTTGCAGGTCCTCTACAAATTTCATTGGATTTGTCACAAGAAGATTGGGAAACAACTTACAAAACCAATATAAGAGGACCATGGTTAGTGTCAAAGTATGTTTGCCATCGAATGTGCGCTTTTAATTGTGAAGGATCCATAATCAATATTTCTTCTGTTGCTGGTCTTGGTCGTGTTCATCCACACCGAAAGGTTGCATATTGTTCATCGAAATCAGCCCTTGATACCGTAACAAAAGTAAAGCGAAACTTCCTACATTTACTGGTTGTTACAACTTATGCTTTTGGTTTTAATAGTTATATACTTGCAAAATAATCATGTGTAGGTAATGGCAATGGAACTAGGAAAACATAAAATAAGAGTGAACTCAATAGCTCTCGGACTTTTTAAATCTGAGATTACAAAGGAACTCATGCAAAAAAAATGGCTCAAGAATGTGGCTTTGAAAACGATTCCATTAAAGGAATTTGGGAAAACTGATCCAGCCATAACGTCATTGGTTAGATTTCTAATCCATGGCTCGTCAAATTATGTTACGGGTAACATATTCATTGTCGACTCGGGAGGTTCATTATCTGGTGTACCACTATATTCTTCACTTTGAACTTGTTATCAAATTATGTAATGGCATGCTAACTACTATATGCTCTAATAATTACCAACTTATTTGTAATATTACCATACATGACATATATATGCTAACGGGCTATCCCCATTGAAGGATTAGGCCAACGTATGTCGGGTTTGGAGTATCGGGCTATCCTTAAGTACCGGTTAATGATCCCTATGTTCCCGACGGATGAACCTTGCCCAATTTGTCGCAAGGTCTGTTTGGATTCTTTTGGTGACCATGCGGTGCATTGCAAAGAATTGCCTGGCTTTAAATACAGACATGATCTGGTTAGGGATGTTCTGTGTGATGTTCTTAAACGGGCAGGGATTTCTGCTAAAAAGGAGGCCCCTGTTAACTTTCTCACGGATCCTATTGAAGGGAGGTCTACTTTACGACCAGCTGATATTCTTGTGTTCGGGTGGGCAGGGGGGAAACACGTCTGTGTGGATCTTACAGGAGTGTCTCCTCTTGTTGGGCTCAGGGACCGTGGGTTTGTTGTGGGTCAGGCTGCGTTGAAGGCTGAATCGGGCAAAGTTGTTAAACACCAGAAAGCTTGTTTTGATAATCAACATGTCTTTCTACCATTTGCCTTTGATACATTTGGTTTTCTGGCTCCAGAGGCTGTGAAATTTTTGAGTAGGGTTCAGCGCGTCATACACGGAACCTCTTCAGCTTCTAGGTCTCAAAGCTTCGTTTTTAGCAGGATTGGCTTTGCTGTTCAAAAGGGGGTTGCGGCGCAGCTTGTTGCCCGTTTGCCTGCCACTTTATTGTAATCGTTTTATAGTAAATTATATGTTAGATACTTAGATATGCTAACTTCCGTATGTAGTTAAAAGATATAATCTATTGCAGGTCCGGCTCCGAGAAAGCAAAAAAAGTTTTGGGCCGAAGGCGAAATTTTTTTTGGACCTTAATTTAAAATGACGTATTTTATTAGTTTAAACAATTAAATTTTTATATGGGTTTACTTGGTTATAATTTGGGTTGTGTAAAAAAATTGTATAAAAATAGGATTAAAAATGTCTACTAGAAACCATAATCTTTTGGTTAAGAGTAATACCACTTTGCCACTAGGCCAAACTAGTGGTCATGTAATTGAGTTTAAACATTAAATATACATATTGTTCTTAATAAAAATAAATATAATTTAAAAAAAATCGGGCCTAACGGGGTGTCGGGCCTGTGACTGTCGACCACCCCGCCACCCCTATGGGCCGGCCCTAATCTATTGAAATTAAGAGCATTTGTTTTGGTATGTATTTTAATGACGTTTGTTGTTTACAGTTTCAATTATATCTAATTTTATATTTGGTTGGGTAAAAATTCTGGATCCGTCACTGATTGCGAATAGTTGATTTAAAGTAACAATATTCGTAATGATGTGTCACCGTACGGTTCAAGGGAGGATCAAGCACTAAAATTTTATCTTTTTAAGCCTTTTACCGCTAAATTGTCACTTTAGGGTTGCATAATAGTCACATTTTACTCAAATCACAATATTTGCAACACTAAATCCACCTCTTTTGACTGAGTCAAACATTGCAAATAACGTGACTTTTATAATTTATAAATTATAAATTTAACTAGTTTTTAGACCTCGTCGCAACAAATGAGTTTAGCTCTATGTAGTTCTATGTCGATAAGATGCCACCATTGATTTTTAGATTGTGTTTTCACTTCAAGTTATTATTGACTAATCCAAAATGGTAAAGTTATGTTGTCACATAAGTTGAAAGTTAGAATTTATGTACGTGTATTTTGTTATGATGCGTGTGAAGTTTTCAAGAATATTGAAAGGAAGGTACCAAACACATAGTTTCATAAACAAAAACAATGAAATTAACCAACCATGAATTACAGTTAAAACAATGAAATCTTATAAACACGGTCAATAACACTAATTTGCAACTGCATTCGAACTTATATAGAACAAAATAGATCGATACCTCAAAAAGTAAACCGCCATTGCCTTCTTGGTGAGCTTCGAACTGATCTAGTTGTTGTGGTGAGATGACAGATTAAAGTTGCGCCGTGTTGTAAGGATATTACAACATAACAGATTAAAGTTGCTATTTGTTTATAGAAGTATTTTGAGCTAATTAGAAGGTTAAGATATAAGTCAACTACAACCAGATAAAAAATATTGTTAAGAATTAGAACCTTTTCTTGGTTTGTTCGTTGGAATCTCTGTGAAATCGAAACATAAAAGTGTATTGGGATTCCAAGTTTGAAACTTAAAAGCTATATTGTACGTGGTAAAAGCCAAAAATAAGACTATGATAACACTTGGCATACACCGATAAGAAAAAGCAAACTATAGAGACCTAATATGCTAACATATACATTCAGGTGGGCTAAATATGCACAAAGGAAATTACTACTGTAGCATCTTAAGTTTCCTATTATATGAAGGATATTAGGCTTTAGGATTTATGTAGTGGGTGGGGCGACAAGTGTGGTTTTGGGGCGAGAACACCATCCCCATGCTACAAATGGGCGAAATGTGTGTGTGTGTGAGGTGGGGGGCACAACTGCATGTCGCCTAGTGGTGTTGGTTTATTATTATTATTATTATTATTATTTTGTGTGTGTGATATATATCTATATATATTGAGCTACAACACCACTACAACCTTAAAACAAAAACTCATAATTTACTGATTGAACGTCACATGACACAAAACATCTTATTTTGTAGCTCTTTCACTACACATAGCCCTAGGGTGGTGGGGATATATTGCCGGAATGGGAAGGAGAAACATATGTGGTGAGCTTAGAGTTGATAGTAAGCCACGTATCAAGAGCAAGTAGCCACGTATCAAGAGTAAATTATTAAAGTAAAAAGGTACAAAGAACATATTTAGCAAGGGATACAAACCAAGTATGCGTACATAAAGGAACATCAATTTATCTGTGTATGACCGACGTTCTCAATTATAATATTATTCTATGTATTGTGACCCAACATAAATACCAAGGTCTTGCTGAGCACATGAAGTGACACTAAGCTAGTAACAAACATTAACATTACTTAAATGACTATTTCTACTCAACAAGCAACAAACCATCAGTTGCAACCGTGGCAAGATCTAACCGGGACGGTCGTGATGGTCACGGGTGCATCTTCGGGCATAGGCAGGGAGTTTTGCATCGACCTAGCCAAATCGGGTTGCAGGATAATTGCCACTGCGCGTCAAACCGACCTGCTAAAGTCCCTATGTGACGAAATTATCAATGCTAGGAAATGTGATGGTCCTGTCATTGCGGTGGCGGTGTAGCTTGACGTTAGCGCTGACGGTCCAGTCGTTGAAGACTCGGTGAGAAAGGCGTGGCATGCCTTTGGCCGTATCAATGCTTTAATTAATAATGCCGGTGTTAGAGGTAGTTTTTGTATCAACTATGGTCTGGGGTGTTAAAAAGTTCGAATCAAGCTTTAACGCCTCTTAGATTGAGACCGGGCTTAAAAATATGCCTGTTTAATTAAGAAACGAGCCTATTATTTATATAATTTTTTAACATATTGTAACTTTTACACGCATTTGTATGGTTATCCGTGCATTTTACTATATTATCAAATTTTCCTTACATGGTATATAGCCCATATAGAGGGCATAAACGAGCCAGTTCGCTTGTGAGTGATTTGTGAGACCGGCTCGTTTAAAGTTTGAATCTTTTAAGCCACAAATAAAGTTTGTTTGTTTTTTTTTTTTAGGCTTAAACGTGTCTCAAGTTTCACTTATCGAGTTAAGTTGAGCTTAAACGTGTCTCAAGTTTCACTTATCGAGCTCGGTAGGTTCACGAGACTATATGTGCATATCATTTATATATTTTTTTAAATATTAAGTATACACACATAATATTTATTTATTATTATATATAAAGTTATAATAGAAATAAGTCAAATTACTAGACAATTTATAATATGGAGTTATAATAAAAGGTATAATTAATTTTAAACATATATGTATATAAATACTTAGTACTATGTATAAAAAATAATAAACATAATAATTCCAAGCTCAACTCGAACTTTAGAAAAATAACTTGAAACGAGCCGACTTCAAGCTTAGGCGAACTTGGGGCTCGGATCAACTTGTTTACACCTACCATGTGCGCTTTACAATATGCATATGAATTTGTTCTTATGTTGAATTGTGCATTTAGGTCCTTATAAAAGATCACTAGATTTGGAAGAAGAAGAATGGGATAAAACATTTAATACAAATGTACGAGGAACATGGTTGGTATCAAAGCATGTTAGCAAACACATGATTAACTTTAATCTACAAGGATCCATAATCAACATATCTTCGATTGCAGGTCTTAATCGTATGATTCCACATGGAGCTGTTGCATATGCATCTTCAAAATCAGCTCTTAATACCATGACAAAGGTAACAACAAAGACAACAGATAAGGTTTTCACTATTCGGGTCAACCAATCGAGTTGTTCGACATATTTTTTTTAGTTCGTGTCAAATTTTCGGGCCCGCAAACATGACTGACATGATTTGTTTATTTGTTTAATAATCTCTCGTAGGTAATGGCAATGGAACATGGAAAACACAAAATAAGGGTAAACTCAATATGCCCAAGTCTTTTTAAATCCGAAATAACCAGTGAAATTATGCAAAAGAAATGGCTCAAGAATGTGGCTTATAAAATAGTGCCATTACAAGACTTTGGCACCACTGATCCGGCCTTGACTTCACTCGTTAGGTACTTAATCCATTGCTCGTCAAATTATGTGACGGGTAACATTTTTATTGTTGATTCAGGACATACTTTACCTGGTGTACCACTTTATTCGTCACTTTAAAGTTATTTATAGTTTTTGTTGTTTGTTTATGTACCACTTTATCGTCATTTCTTGACTCATTCAGACATTTAAACCTATTTAATCGATTTGATCATTTGCGTTATTCGTTGTTAGTTCACACAAATTGTAGGAATCCATTAGTTTAGCTCTTGTAAATTTTGTTTTGAACTTTAGACTTCCAATGTGCTCATTAATAAAAGGTTTGTTTTTGTGTAAATCTAATTGCTGGTTGTGTTGGAGTTAATTCCCGAACCGAGTTATGGGTCGGGATGGTGGGGCGGTTCGAGCCAATGGATCGATCTCATTAATTATTTAATTATTGCAATTAGAGATAAATTATCTATTTCATTTATTAGATAGAGATGGAATTTTATTTAATAGATAAATAGGAGTTTGTGTTTTACTCTAATTGTAATCGAGCCTCTATATAACCCCAAAGAATTCATGTAAGGGTTAAGAGAGAATTGATCAAGTTTTGAGTTATTTTTCTTGATTAATAAAATTGGTGAGTTGTGCCAAATATATTATCGTGTTTAATTCGATCCGGGACATTAATTGGTATCAGAGCAAGGATTGAATAGCCTAAAGATCGCAGGAGGAGCAGACCAAGAACTACCGGGTTTGTGTTCGAGCGGCGAGACGAGGGTTGTAGATCGAACAGAAGGGATTTGTTCGGGTTTGTGTGGTTCCAACAGGTTTTGCAGGTCCTGTTCAAGCAAGGAAGGCGTTGAAATTTGTTGTTCAAGAACGAGGGCTTGTTTCTGCAACAGGCTAAGGAGTGTTCGTCAACGGGAGCATCGATACGTGGTTGGTGCTTTTGAGTTGTCGGTTCAATTTTCCGATCAACAGGCTTTATTTTTGTTCGGGGGTTTTGTTTGACTTTTGTGTTGAGTTCTAACTTCAAACAGAAAAGTGAATTGTTTGTTTTATGCAAAGTAAAGTCAACAAAGGTTATTGTTGAATTGGGTTGCAGAGGTCACGAGATAAAGAACATAATATTTTGGTGCAATTATTTTTGTTGCATAAGATTTGTTCTTTTTCAAGAGGTAAGCGTGTCTGAGGTTTTTCGAGCAAAACGAGTTCGGTTCTGAAAAGTAGTTCAGGACTGATTTGTTTGTGTTTGTTCCAACAGACTGGAGCAAGGGAGTTCGACACCGTTAAGTGTTTACCAACGGAAGAGAAAAAAGGCGTTAATGGCAGATGCTGAAGAAAGACCGATAATCCCACCCAAAGCGAATGGGGGGATATCAGTGCAGGTTACAAAGCTGAAAGGAACAAATTACATCACATGGGCGATTGTGGTGGAAGCGATTTTGGACGATCAAGGATTATGGGAAGTCGTTCAACCGGAAGAGGGCGCGGCTATTGATGTGAAGAAGAATAAAACGGCAAGGTCGTTTTTGTTCCAAATTATGGAAGGTAATATTCTTCTTTAGGTTGCTCAATACAAGAATGCTCGAGAAATATGGGCGGCTTTGAAGGCACAGTTTGTTGGGGCCGAGCGAGTCCAAAAGGCTCGACTCCTAACGTTGAAAAGTGAATTTGAGAAACTCAAGATGGCGGAAGATGAGACTGTTGATCAGTTTGCGGGAAAAATAACCGGTATGGTTTCAAAGGCAACGGGTCTTGGTCACATATTCGAGCAAGATGTTTTGGTGAAAAAGTTACTCGACGCGATTCCAGACAAATACTTCAATCTGGTAGCTTCAATCGAGCAAACGGTTGATCTCGATAGTATGAGGTTTGAAGATGCTATAGGAAGACTTAAAGCGTTTGAGGAACGTTTACGAGGAAGAGAGCGCGCTTCTGAGTCTCAAAGTCAGTTACTTTTCAATCGATTAGAAGGTAGTTACAAAGGTAAATCGTATGATCAGTCCGGTAACCGGGGTAGAGGTGGGTCGAGTTCAAGGGAACGTGGAAGAGGTCGGGATACCGGAGGAAAAGGATCGTACCAAACCGAAGGACGGGTAAGAGAAAGGAAAGACCGCTCCCAGATTAAATATTTTCGGTGTGACAAGATAGGACACTTTGCGTCCTCGTGTCCGGAACGAAGACGAGAAAATCAGGAAGCAAATCTCACTCAAACGAATGAACCAGCTGATCGTGATCTGGCAGGTTATTTAAATCTTCATGAGACGGTTTACTTAAACGAAGAACGAGTTAACCCGAAAAGGCTAGAAGCCGAGAAAGTGGAAAAGGACACTTGGTATCTCGACAACGGAGCGTCGAACCACATGACAGGTAACCGGTCGTATTTTTCCGAACTCAACAAAAATATAACGGGTAAGGTAAAATTCGGGGATGGGTCATGTGTTGATATATGCGGTAAAGGAAATATTTTGTTAAAATTGAAAACCAGAGGTGATCGGGTTTTATCCGATGTTTATTTTATACCAAGTTTGAAAGATAATATAATAAGTCTCGGTCAAGCAACGGAGAACGGGTGTAATCTTCATATGAAGGAAGATTATTTGCTCTTGTACGATAACGAGGGTAAACTTATGATGAAGGCGTTTCGAACGAGAAGCCGGCTATACACGATTAAATTAACCGTGGGAGTTCCGGGTTATGTTAAGAAATCCACGTCGATTCAAATTAAGTTAAAAGATTTGGGAACAAAAGGGGATCAAGGAAAACTGTTATTCGCTCGATTAGATGACAAGAATCGCAACCAAATGAGCGGTTATGCGAGTTCATGCGGCCGAGGGAATGGTCGGGGACAAGGTCATAAAGGAGGTCGAGTTCGGGAGAGCCGAAAGAACAAAGTCATGGATCAAGAGAAGTTCCAAGAAGTGAAGACCAAGAATATGAGGACCAATATGGTTGTGAAAGCCGAGAAGGTCAAGATCGTGGGTCAACTTAAACAGAACAAAAGAGATATGTTTGAGGTTAAAGGTCCGCCTATTTTGGTTCGGAAATTAAGGGGGTGATTGTTGGAGTTAATTCCCGAACCGAGTTATGGGTCGGGATGGTGGGGAGGTTCGAGCCAATGGATCGATCTCATTAATTATTTAATTATTGCAATTAGAGATAATTATCTATTTTATTTATTATATAGAGATGGAATTTTATTTAATAGATAAATAGGAGTTTGTGTTTTACTCTAATTGTAATCGAGCCTCTATATAACCCCAAAGAATTCATGTAAGGGTTAAGAGAGAATTGATCAAGTTTTGAGTTATTTTCTTGATTAATAAAATTGGTGAGTTGTGCCAAATATATTATCGTGTTTAATTCGATCCGGGACATTAGGTTGCACCCCATTTTGCTGGAGAACTGTGGCACTGACATACGAGTGCGAGGTAGGGTGTTTCGCACCTCTTAGATTCATTTATACCTGGTCAATTATCTCACAACCGAGCAGGCGACATCAAAAGTTTTCGGTTTAACTGGTTGGGAGGATTCGACCTTCTAAGCATTGCTCATAAAAGTTCCATTCAAACAGGGTGGCTTCACCTACTTACCTATTTTTGAAGTGATATGGTTGGCAACTTGTGAATGCTACCTATTCAAAATAGCATATAGAGTTTTTTTTAAGTGAGATTGCTACAAAAAGTATTTACCAATATAGATTTTGAAATTTCAAAAGTATTTACTAAAATATGTTAATTTCTATAAAATCTCACAGCACCTAACTAATTGGTATGTTATGTAGTTAATTTTATTCGAATCAGACTCGAAAAATCCAAACCTTTGCTAGAGCCTATAAAAAATGCACCAAACTAATAATGAGTAATAGTTTAGCGCAATAGCACCTAACCAATTGGCATGTTATGTGGTTAATTTTATTCGAGTCAGACTCGAAAATATCCGACTCGAATTACTTCAAGTAATTTAGGTTTTGAGTATTTGAATCAAGTCTTTAACCAAATTAAAGTTAAATATACAACTTTCGAAATGAATAGACATGATTATTCAAATTCAAGTTATATAAACTTTTAGTTCTTTTATTCAGAGGTAATACGTGAAAATTTAATCAATTTCAAAATCAGCTATATATATGACTTAGAACAAGAGTTATGGGAGTCCATAACTAGTGGACATAAAATAGAGGTGGTAAATGAGTTGGGTTGGGTCGAAACGGGTCATGGGTCGGAACGGGTTATGGTCGAAACGGGTCACTTAAAAAAATGGTTGTTTTGGTTCGGGTCGGAACGGGTTAGGGTCAACAGGTTCGGGTTAGAACGGGTCAAGGTTGGAACGGGTCAAAAAGGGTTTGGGTCAAAACACGTTTAAGTGATTTTTCACTTCGTTTCAGCGAGTAACAGCTCGTTTAAGCGATTTTTCAGTTCGTTTCAGCGCGTAACAACTCGTTTAAGCGATTTTTCAGTCCGTTTCAGCGCGTAACAGCTCGCTTAAGCGATTTTTCAGTGCGTTTCAGCTCGTTTAAGCGATTTTTCAGTTCGTTTTAGCGCATAACAGCTCGTTTAAGCGATTTTTCAGTTCGTTTAATCGCGTAACAGCTCGTTTAAGCAATTTTTTAGTTCGTTTCAGCGCGTAACAGCTCGCTTAAGCGATTTTTCAGTGCGTTTCAGCGTGTAACAGCTCGTTTAAGCGATTTTTCAGTTCGTTTCAGCGTGTAACAGCTCGTTTAAGCAATTTTTCAGTTCGTTTCAGCGCGTAACAACTTGTTTAAGCGATTTTTCATTTTGTTTCAGCGAGTAACAGCTCGTTTAAGCGATTTTTCTGTTCGTTTCAGCACGTAACAGTACACTTAAGCGATTTTTCAGTGCGTTTCAGCGCGTAACAGCTCGCTTAAGCGATTTTTCAGTGCGTTTCAGCGTGTAACAACTCATTTAAGCGATTTTTCAGTTCGTTTCAGCGCGTAAAAGCTCGTTTAAGCGATTTTTCAGTGCGTAACAGTTCGCTTAGCGATTTTTCAGTGCGTTTCAGCGTGTAACAGCTCGTTTAAGCAATTTTTCAGTTCGTTTTAGCGCGTAACAGCTCTTTTAAGTGATTTTTCTGTTCTTTTCAGCACGTAACAGCTCGTTTAAGCGATTTTTCAGTTCGTTTCCGCGAGTAACAGCTCGTTTAAGCGATTTTTCAGTTCGTTTCAGCGCGTAACAGCTCGTTTAAGCGATTTTTCAGTTCGTTTCAACGCGTAACAGCTCGCTTAAGCGATTTTTCAGTGCGTTTCAGCGTGTAACAGCTCACTTAAGCGATTTTTCAGTGCGTAACAGCTCGCTTAAGCGATTTTTCAGTGTGTTTCAGCGCGTAATAGCTCGTTTAAGCGATTTTTCAGTGCGTTTCAGCGCGTAACAGCTCGTTTAAGCGATTTTTCAGTTCGTTTCAGCTCTTAACAGCTCGTTTAAGTGATTTTTCTGTTCGTTTCATCGCGTAACAGCTCGTTTAAGCGATTTTTCAGTTCGTTTCAGCACGTAACAGCTCGTTTAATCGATTTTTCAGTTCGTTTCAGCGCGTAACAGCTCATTTAAGCGATTTTTCGGTTCGTTTCAGCGCGTAACAGCTCGTTTAAGCAATTTTTCAGTTCGTTTCAGTTCGGACCAGCTGGGGAACAAGGCGACAATACTCATGGAACTTGGTATTGTATTCGCGGAGGTTTGTCCCAATGACCTTGAGATTCAAAAATTTCGTTTGAATCTGATCAGTCTCATGCATGGGACAGAACTTAGCCATCAATAAGGCTTTAAAATCTTCCCAACTCAAACCATACATAACATCTATTCCTTTGCTCATTAATAGAGCATTCCACCATTCCAACACTTCACCCTTAAACATAAGGGTTGAATACTGAATTTTCTCAACCTCGGAACACTTACTTGTGATTACGATTGTTTCCATCTCCTCGAGCCACCTCACGGTTGAAATGGCTCCCTTGTCACCATGGAACTCTTTTGGTCCATAGTACTTGAAATCTTTAAACGAACAACCGCTTATCTTGAGTTTCTTGAACTCATGTCTAACTCCGCAATCGGCATTAGACTCATGCACACTCTCTTCAACTCGAGACGGGTTCGGACGAGATTTTTCGATTTTTCGAGAGGGATGAACGGAAGGATTTGCAGTTCGAGAATGTCGAGATTGTCTAGATTGAGATCTAAACGCGGATTCTTCCCTAACAGCATCTTTAATCATCTTATGGATTTTATTCATGTATTTTTCAGGGATTTCTTCCTCTTGCTCGTTTTCGGGGCTTTTCCCCTTGTCTTTTATTTCTTTTTATTTACGAGCATTCTCGTTATTATTGCTTTGTTCAGACATTTTCTTTTATCTTTTTCAATTCAGTCTGAAATTTTAACAATATTTTTCTTTAAAACACACTTTTATTTATTATACATATATATATACCATAAAAGATATATATATATATATATATATATATATTTTCTATTACACATACTTATATATATCGTTACAACGATATATATAATTTGTCCTATCATAACGTTTCATACGTTCTTTATTTATACACATAGCATACACAGACTATTTTACACGTAAAAGTCTTCACATCCCACACCACCGTCTTCAGTCCTTTAAGAACTTCTTCACAACCTTCGTGAGTTTTTTGCATTTACGAAGGAGTGCTTTTCCAACTTTCTACTTTTCCTTCTCTTTCTCATCTACCTTCTTCCTCCAGTCGTCGGTCTTATGCAATGCACGATCCAGATGTATTTCGTACGATTGCGGGACTATGTTGGGATATCCGTACTGCGGAGGTGGGTCGCGATAACCCAGTGTTACCATCTCATAATGGTTCCACGGTTCAGGATATGGCACATAAGTCTGATCAGATGCAAGGTAGAGGTAGGTCTTGGCAGCTTGGTTCTGCTAGCGAATTTCATCGGCTTGTTCTTGAATCGAGGGAATCCTCCCTTGAAATGGCGGGAAGCTTGACGAAGCTTGATTCCTTAGTTGCTCCAAATATTGAATATACGGATCGACGGAACCGTTGCTTCAATTAGGCGAACTTAGCCTTAGGCGAAGTTATCAATTAGGCGAACTTAGCCTTAGGCGAAGCTATCAATTAGGCGAACTTGCTTGCAAGCGAACTTGCTTGCAGGCGAAGTTCGCTTGTAGGCGAAGTTGTCGGCAGCCGCCGCTGTTCATCTTTAATCCCCAAAATCATCATCGTTTTACCGAGAAATCCATGGGTATGGTATTTGACTAGCCCGCGGTCATTCCTATGGTCGTTTTTGGATATGGTTTGACCCGAAAACACGTAAAGTTTGGACCTTTAAGTTCAAAAACGTTCAATACTAGTGTTAAGGGTTCATTAACCGAGCTGTTTCCATTTTAGGGTTCATTACACTCGTATTTATCATCAAGTTTACAACTTTATGTTTCGTTTATACCCGATCTACTCTCGTTCTAAGTTTCAATGCTAAACGTTTATAAAAACGTAAACTTTAAGATCAAAACGTACCTTTTCGTGTTTGTTTGGCTTAGTCACGGACCATAGATCTTGTGTTTATCTTGCGTAATGAAGGATCTATCAAGAATCTCGTTTACATGGCCTTGGATCTCACTCTCGCTCTCGGCCGTATATAGGTGTAAGTGTATGTGTGTGTTTTTGAGTGTGTAGAGATTAAGATGGAAATGAATGAGGGTTTAGGGTTTTAGGTTGGTTTAGGGGATATTTATATCCCTTAAAGCCCATGGACCTAAGGCCCATTCCCATTTAACCCACCTTAATTAATCTAAGTCCATGATCCGTTCTTTACTCGATATTAATTAATAACGCGAAATCACTAAACGTAACTTTCTTTATTTAGCATTATAATATTTTAGGATGTTACATTTCTATTACACATACTTATATATATCGTTACAACGATATATATAATTTGTCCTATCAGAACGTTTCATACGTTCTTTATTTATACACATAGCATACACAGACTATTTTACACGTAAAAGTCTTCACATCCCACACCACCGTCTTCAGTCCTTTAAGAACTTCTTCACAACCTTCGTGAGTTTTTTGCATTTACGAAGGAGTGCTTTTCCAACTTTCTACTTTTCCTTCTCTTTCTCATCTACCTTCTTCCTCCAGTCGTCGGTCTCATGCAATGCACAATCCAGATGTATTTCGTACGATTGCGGGACTATGTTGGGATATCCGTACTGCGGAGGTGGGTCGCGATAACCCAATGTTACCATCTCATAATGGTTCCGCGGTTCAGGATATGGCACATAAGTCTGATCAGATGCAAGGTAGAGGTAGGTCTTGGCAGCTTGGTTCTGCTCGCGAATTTCATCGGCTTGTTCTTGAATCGAGGGAATCCTCCCTTGAAATGGCGGGAAGCTTGACGAAGCTTGATTCCTTAGTTGCTCCAAATATTGAATATACGGATCGACGGAACCGTAGCTTGAATTGGAAGTGAGTGATCCATTTATTGAGCTTGTCATTTCGTTCGGGTTCTCAGGATGCTCTTCTTCCATTTCTTCCTCGGACTCCTCTACAGGGTCCTCATCATCTTCTTCCTCATCGGGATCCTCCTCTTCGGTGGGTTCTTCTTCCTCCGGTTCTTCTTCCTCTGGTTCATCTTCCTCCATTGGTTGTACAGTTTCGTACTCCATTGAGGGCATCTTGATTGTTTCGTAGGGCATTATTACCCTCATTTTTTGCTTGAGGGACGACCCTTCGTTATTCTTTGGTTGGGAGCTAACTTCATTCATGGTGGAGCTTCCGGTAAACCATCGACATGGGTCGGAATGACACTGCATCCAGTCGGAGGATGGGCTTCGTGGTTCCTCCTTAATAGGTAAGTTTGACAGAAAGGCGTATGACGGATGTGGATTTGGCGGTACATAACCAGTTGGGAAATATTGTGGTACCTCCGTGGGTTGATAGGTTGGGATCTCCGTTGGGTGGTATGTTGGTATTTCTGACGGTTGATACATTGGTAGAGTCGGTGGATGATAGCTTGAATGCCTCGGTGCCTCAATACTTGGATTCGGTGGACTATCGGGGATGTCGATCGGGTAGTGCCTACTTCCGGGATAGTACAGGGGTTTGGACAAGTCTCGTTCCACGTCTTGATCAAAGAACGCTTCGTAGTATCCATCGCTCATGTTGTCTTTGGGGTACGGTTCGGCTATACCGGCTTCCTTAGCCTTGCGAACAAAATTCTCCATAAGGGCTTTGAATGACATCTATCAATTTGGTTGGTTTAGAATGTAGAGAGGGATAGAAAGGTTACCAGCCTATCTTATCCTTAAAACAATTAATCAAATAGTTTCCTATACTTGGATCGAAGCTTGGGTATTGTTTTATGATACCCAATTCGCTAAGATCGATGGCTCTGATACCAAGCCTGTCACACCCCCATCTAGGGCCTAGGAGTGCGACACTTAAGTTTGGTATCGTGTTTGTAAATAAATCAGAGTTACGTTAATTTGCGGAAGACTTATAAAACTGTAAGGATCAAAAGTATAATATTTAGATAAAAGACGAAATTATAAACATCCGTTTAAGTTAACAAAAGATTATTTGTTTTTGTTTACAAAACCACCATATTAAACTTATACAAAATTTATCCGAGCCATCGGATATTAGTACTTCGTCATCTCCGAGCTCTAACTTTGTTCACCTGCAAAAATGTAATAAAATACGTCAGCAACGAATGCTGGTGAACACGCTGACGCAAAAAAAAATATTTCTTTTACTTTATTACCCCTCGAGACTACGCCTGCCTCGGCCCAACGTGGCTTAGGAATAACAAAGTCAAATAACACATTATAAATATGAGCCTCTACGCTAGGTCACCTCAGCAAACACAACAGCGTTCGACTTAGTTAAGTACCCGTAAATATACACATAAGGTCGTACTCCCTGCAGGAGAGCGTCCTACGACCAAGGGTGGTGCGATCATGCCCATACATCGCATAGTACCACCTATGTAAGGATCCATACATACGTATACCACAGCCTGAGGGCTAGGTTTATACCCTTTATTTATAACGGTTTTAGGAACACAAAGTTCCTTGTAAACGATTTCACAAAACAAGTTGACTCATTTTAAATTAAGTAAAAGTTTGGGGGCGTATTCACCTTCTCGCCCCGGATCGGCTTCACTCACCGTCCAAGGGTCTTTCCCTTGCTATCTCGCACCTATAGTACGAGTATAGCCTTCTCTTTTGGATCAGCTTCAATACACTGTCCGAGGGTCTTTCCCTCTTCTTTATTATCTCGCACCTATAGTACGAGTATAACTTTTGTTAGTCGGATACACGATCCGGATTAAGACCTTTAGTCTTATATCTCAATCCTCTATTGAACCTTTAGCTCAATTCTTATTTACTTGAAAACCTTTAGTTTAAAAGAAAATTATAAACCTTTAGTTTATATTAAAAACCCGACGTTTCTTCTTCTCCAAGAAACGTAATCATTTTCTTTTATTATTTAAGAATACTCATTATTCATTAAATAATATTTTCATAACAAATATTATATATACATATATACTTACACACATATATATGTAATCACAATATTCAATACACAATCTTTTATTCATTTCTTTGTTATGTTATCTTTCTTTTCTTTTCTTTTATCGAGGTATCGAGTATATCCTCGACTTAAGGCTTAAGCCTTTAATATAATATTGAATTATATTGAATTCGTTATTACGCCTAACCTTATTGGCGTATAGAAACCCTAGGGACTTGAGCAGCACTTCGTTGCCGCTTCACTTCTCGATCAACTTTGGTCGTCAAACGATAACGCCAAACTTCAATATTCGTCCACACGCTTTACGAGATTCATCGCCATTATAACAACACTTTTGCTTGAATGAGGGTAGTGGGTGGCACGAACTCCAAGGAAACGTCGGTACACAAATGGAGGTTCGGGGCACGCTTAACGAGATTATTATGGCACACTTATCGAGGTATAGTTAGAGAGAGAGTAGTGAGATGTGAGAGAAATGTTGGTGTGCAGAAATGAGCTGCCCAAAGCCACTATTTATAGAGCTCAGTTTGGCTCCCATCGCGTACCGCGCCCGCCCCTTCAGCAAGTCCGTCGCGTACCGCGACGTAGGCTTGCTGAGTCAGTGTATAGGCTTGCCACGTGGCGACACGCGGCAGGCACTGCTCCACATGGCGACACGTGGCGACAGTGTTGCCACGTGGTGACACGTGGCGGCAGACACTGCCACCGCGTGCCACGTGGCACACGTGTCACAGTGTGTCATACTCCCCATCGCGTACCGCGATGGGAGTCTCTTCTGACCTGTCGCGTACCGCGATGGGTCAGGAAAATCAGATTTTACACTTTAAACCCTCAACTTTGGAATTTGGCAATTTTAGTCCCTAGACTTTGGATAGTTGATACTTTGAACTCGAAATTTTCACATTGTTACACTCCCTCATTCTAGTTTTGTTTTACTCGTCCTGGTTTTCATTTGTTTGTTTGGCCTTTCATTTGTCATTTGAAAAGTGTCGATTTTGTTTTCACTGAACAGGACTAGCGGTGACTGGTGGGCTTTTGATTTCACTGAACGGGGCTATCAGAGACTCGTGGGATGATTAAAGAGGCAAGTACCTCAATTTTACTCGTGGTTTTCAATTGTTCATTTGAAAAGTGTCACTTATGTTTTTGCTGAGCGGAGCTAGCAACGACTGGTGGGCTTATGTTTTCATTTAACGGGGCTATCAAGGACCGATGAGATGATTAAAGAGGTAAATTTCTCATTCTTGTCTTTTTTTACTTGTTGGGGTTTTCCATCTATTCGTTTGAACTTCCATTCTAGTCATTAGGGTCCTTTACTTATAGGGACGTAATCCAAAGTTTCAGACTTAGCGAAAGAAACAAGTTTCCAAAAGTTCAATACTATATTTCTAAAACATATTGTTTAAAAATATAGATGAAGCTATAAACTTGAAACTTCAACTAAAGATATGATAATACTACATAAAGTACATGTTTATTAGATATATAAGTAAATCGTCATTTAACACAAACTAACAATGAAATGAGTTTAAACATGATAACACTAATAATGCAATATACTCATAAATCTAATATTTAAAGCTAATTTCTTCAAACATTCATTATAATTCAAGAGAAAACAAGAGCGCATAACATAAACTAAAAATGTTAAAAGCCTCCATCAATTTGATAGATCGATCGCACCTCATCACAAACGCGTTACTTATGACTATTTGTAATGCTTGATTAGATGCGCCATAAGTTATCCAAGAATCTTTATAATCGTCATCACCCCATATTCCCCATCTTCACTTTAACCTGGGCCAACGAGTCGTACACCTAGACATGAACCTTCCAGCTACATCAAAAGCAACACATCAGCATGAATGGCAACGACACCTCATATAAGCCGACACATTGAGCAATGACCCTCGGCTCGACTCGACTCGGCAACTCGTTTTTTTTACTTAACATAATCATATATTTCGTTCGTTCATTTATGTTCGTTTACATATTATATCACCCCTAATATGTCTTATATTTTTTTGTTTGTGTCCTTTAGGTGTGTTTATCTTTGTAATCCTCCTAAGTGTAAATAAGTGTAAGATGTTTAGGTTTGATTATGCCACTCTCAATCTCAAATACTTTCTAAAACTCAAAACCGATTCTCTCTCTCAAGTCTCAACACAATTTGTTAAAATGCAAAGGTGGAAAACATTACTTTGTTACTTGATAGAAAAAGAACCTCGAACTTTGGTCAAGGTACTTCAACTTTTGTCTAACGTTAGACAACACTAAGATGACTCGTAGCAAATATTTTTGAGTCTTCCTAAATGTGATCCCCAACTCCCCTTATGAGTTCATTTGACAAAACATTGTAAGGCGGTGAGAGCAAGAAATGAAGGTGAAGACTCATGGAGAGACCAGATTTACAAACTATATACGAAACTTATACGATGATAACGGATAACAATGATTATATACGATCAAATAATACGTATATGTGTATTGTAGGGATGACAATGAAATCTGAACCCAATGGGAAAACCCGACATAAATGGGACGGGTAATACCCGACCCATTAGGGTATGGGATTAGTTTTAAAAATTTTCGCGGGTTTGAGACGTTCTTGGGATTTCTAATATACCCGATTACCCGATCTGATTACACGTTAACATAAACGCATTTACCTGATTATATACCCGATGTGCCCGATATAGCTTATTATATTATATATATACTATATTCCAAATATATTATTTGTCGAAACTTGCTTATGTCAATTATTTGAGACATTTTATCTTTATGGTAACCATCTTTGTAATCAATTAGTTTTATTTGTCAAAACCCGTTAGAAACCTAGCGGTTTTTGAGCCGGGTATACCCGACGAGTATTTTATCAAAACCCGATAAGAAACCCAAAACCCGATGGGTAATTACCTGATTAAAACCCGACGGTGCTGGGACGGGTTTGGGACGGACTTTCATAACCGGGTATGGGTTTGGAAATACTTAAACCCGACCCATTGCCATCCGTACTGTATTGTTTTTTATTTTTGTTTGTGGTTTATTCTTTTGCCTCATACTCTACGACTAAATCACATTCCATGCGCAATATATACCAAAACCCTAAATCACTAACAGAATCGATCTCACCGCCTCTTAATGATCAAAAGTACGCAATATTTGTTTGATCTGTTTGAATGATCCTAATATATAATTTGTTCATATATCTCTTTGTGTTTTCAGGTCATCACCACTGAAATAGAAGCCCTAAGAAGATGGTTTTCGGTTAGTATTGCTGACTGTCAAGAATCCTTTCAATTACTATGAAGCTATCGTTGTTAACACTAGCACGCGTAAGAGGATTAAAATTGGTTATGGACCTTATGATACCTTAGAGCATGTCAAGTACTTCTTCGGGGTTGATGAGTCCACTAATGAACACACGATTTTGAAAATGGGTGGACGTGCTGGTTCAACTCCGGCATTAGAGATTATAGGTTTATCTATGTCAAATTACTCATGGAGAAAGAGAAATATTGATGCTAGTTTTGATAATATTGGTCGGAATATCCGGTCTTGTGACATCGAAAACAGTGTTTGTGTCAACAATGTAATACATATGATGCTTCAAAGGACAGGTGAAATTTTGGCGTTTGACTTGAGAACGAACGTGTTTTCTATTGTTAAGGTTCCTCTAGATGACCTGGCTAGAATGAATAGCTATGAGAATTATCCGTATCTCATGAAAATCAGTGGATGCATAGGAGTTGCTTGTGATTACCTTGTGACACTAACCGGTGTAGTGTATATCTGGATATTAAAAGACTATGAAAATCATGTTTGGGTGAAAGAAACCGTTACAATCCCCCAATCTTGGAAGGTACTTGGTCATCCTATGCTATTAGATTCTGTTTCAACGGACGAATTTATCCTTTCAGTATTGAGAAAGGTTGATAATGTGGTTAGTGTGCCTATCTACAACATGAAGAGTCAATGTTTTAGATTTGTAAAATTTACTCTAGATCGTCCGAAGTTGTTTTCGCAAGACTTGTGCTTCGGACCAGCCAAATGTTATCTTGAAAGTATCACGCCTTTATAAGTGACTTAACTGGAGTATCAAAGTGTTTGGTACTAGAGAATTAGAAAGCATTTATTTGGTAATTTGGTAATTCTATTACTTGTTTGTGTTTGAATCATTGGTATGACAAAACTAGATCTTAATTTATCTTTGCATTTACACCATAGTCTGTTATTTGTTAGTCAACTATTTTTGTGATTGATTTTGTAAACTATGAGTAATTTCTTATAGTTGTGGAAGAAGTGCGATTTTGTTTTTTGCAAAGCACATGAATAGTTCATGTAATTTACTCTGTTATTAAATCTCTATTATGATATAATAACTAACTTTGTAATTTACTTAGTCATGTCAATTCAAATTAGACCACAACATTAAAACAAAAGAAATTTTCATAACCATGTATATTTGTAGCCCAAAAACAGAACTGAAAAGAGAATTTGGTTTTCGGTTCGATTATTAACCGTATCAGAATTATTTTGATTCAGTTACCGGATTAACAATTTTTTGAAATTAGTTTGTTTAGTTTAACTTGTTTATTCAAATAACTCAATAACAAATTTATGTAACTATGTTATGTTATAACCCAACCCAAACTAACTGAGCCTATAAGCAGATGATTCACCATGCCCCAATCACTTGAGGTGCAAATCAAAACCAGGTAAACCGAAACAAAACCGATTATTTACTGGTATAGTAGAAACCAGTTAGTAATCGATTGAAACCGATAGCCTCATGTATCTTCTCCGCCAATGATCGCGGTGGATCACTCACTCATCTCATCGCACTTGACCACATCCCTTGTCGTGTGCTCATAGAGCCGGAACATTTGAACAAGTTAGTGTTGTTAACTGTCAAGAATACTTTGAATTATCGTTGTTAACCCTAGCACGCGTAAGACACTTAAACTTGGTTATCAAGCCTGTGGAACATTAGAGCATGTCGAGTACTTCTTTGGGTTTGATGAATCCACAAATGAACACAAGATTTTGAGAATGCGTGGTGATGATCATTCAACTCCGACAATTGAGATGATAGTCTTATCTAGGTCAAATGACTCATGGAGAAAGGTTGATGCTAGTTTTGATATCAATCCAAATATATGGCCTCGTGACATCGGAAGCAATGTTTGTGTTAACGGTGTACTACATATAATGCTTCGAAGGACCGTTGAAAATTTGCCTTTTGACTTGAGAACGAACATGTTTTCTATTGTTAAGGTTCCTTAGATGTGACATGACTACAATATTTAGTTATAGGAACGATCCGTATCTCAAGAAAATCAATGGATGCATAGGAGTTGTTTCTTCTGATCATATGGTGATGAAAACCAATGAAATGCATATTTGTATATATATTAAAAGACTATGAAAATCAAGATTAGGTGAAAGAAACGATTGTATTCCCCGAGTCTTGGGCGGTATTTGGTCATCCTTTCCTGTTTGATTCTTTTTCAACGGACGAGATTATCTTTACGGTGAGAATGGTTGATAATGTGATTAGTGTGCCTATCTGCAACATGAAGAGTTGATGTTTTAAATCGGTATCATTCACTCTAGACCGTCCGTTACCGGATTTAGAGGACTTATTCTTCTACATATCAAATGCTATCTTGATAGCATCATGCAAATTTATTAGTGACTTAATTGGAGATATTAAAGTGTTTGGTATACATTGTTTTAGAGAGTTAGAAAGCATCTATTTTGGAACTTGGTAATTCTGTTACTTGTATGCGTTTGAATCTTTGGTATGACAAACTAGAGCTAATTTATCTTTGCATAATAAATTGCAGCAAAGTTTGTTATTTGTTGCTCAACAATTTTTTTTTTAATATCCGTTTTGTTTGGATCAACTGGGTATTTGAAAACTTGGGTTGAATTACAAGAGAGTTGAAGGCTGTTTTTCAAGTTATGATTTGAGGTAATATGATAATGTTTAAAGATTTAGACCCTGGAGTTGGTTCAATATTGTTTACTATAATGTTATTTGTAGTGGATGGGCTACACAATGAGACGTTTTATGTCATGTGGCGCTCAGTTAGTGTGAGTTTTGTTTTAGGGGTGGTGGTGTTGTAGAACAATACACACACATATATATATATATCACACACACAAAAATATAATAATAATATTAATCAAACAATAACCGGCGACAAAAACACTCCCCCCCCATTATCGCCCCATTTATCGCATGGGGACGGTGTTCAAACAAAAAATCGCCCAAACCTTTGGCAATTTATCGCACACTACACTTACCCTAATACTAGTAACAGTGTAATAATAATATTTAACAAAATAATTTAAAAGTCCCAATAATTTATTTCACTACATCTTAAATCAATTTCCTTTTTAATTCATAAACCAAAGACAAAATCACACGGGCACCCGCACATACAAGTTGTTGTTCGGCATTCGGGTGGTCGCAACAGCTCGAAGCGGGGTCCGCATGTTATTTACCATCTCGGGGTTCTCACTCATGTCAAAATAATATAATTTTTATATAGATTTTGTAGTTTCGTTTATATATATTCGGTTTCAATAATTTCAGTTCTTTTTTTGTTTCGTTGTGGTCAGTTTGGGTTCGATTTTATTTGTTGTTGGTTTTGTTTCAACTTATTTGGACTTTTTATTTTGTTTCATTTTATTTGTTTTTTTTTGTTCGTAAATGCGTACCAGCGTTGGGGTACGCATTTCTCACGATTGAAATAAAATATAGATAATTTAGGTATTTTGACTTAGATATCTATAATATATATAAACGAAAATATAAAAATCTTACGTGTCGCGATATGGTCGCTCCCTCTATTTTGGAGTCACCAGATTTGCTTGATTTTTAAATGGAGGCTTCTCATGCATTTGACCCGAATTCATGGGTATGAGTCTTACCAAACCCAGATATTCCTTAAACGGGTTATAACATCTCATTAAATTAAAAATTATTCTCACCAAATTATTTATGTAAAAATCCTATAAAATAGGATATAATAAAAAATATCTTATTTATTTTAAAAAAGATATATATATATTATTTAAATTAAAAAACTAAATTGATAGTAAAAAAAAATAAACGGGTCTTGGCTCTCATCAAACCATAAGTATATTATTAACTTTCATAAATATTATTTATAATTAAAAAAACCAATTTAATAGTAAAAAAATAAACGGGTCTTGGGTCTCATCAAAACCATATAGCTTTTAAACCGGGTTATAATATCTCATTTATTTGTGAAACAATTTATCATCAAACCATAAGTATATTATTATTTTTCATACAATAAAAAAAATATAAATTTAAAAAATAAATAAATATTAGAAAAAACAATATAAAACAACCCTCTAATACGGTAGATAAAAACTAGTTTTAGATAAATTATGATTATGAATAATTTGGGTATTTTGTTTTGATACATCCTACAAAACCCTAAATCATCACTAACTAAATCAATCTCAGCAGCACGTAAACTTCATAAATATTTGTATTTTCAGGTCCTCACGATCGATAAATCTAATGGGAAGTTTGTGTTCACGCTACTTGAAACAACAACTCGACAATGATATTGGATTTGATATCCCTACCGAAATAATAACCGATGAGATCGTCTCGAGACTCCCCGTCAAATCCATTCTCAAACTCAGATCCGTCTCCAAACCGTGGCTCTCTCCGATATCCG
Organism: Bidens hawaiensis; assembly: GCF_021521415.1. Classification (NCBI taxonomy): domain Eukaryota; kingdom Viridiplantae; phylum Streptophyta; class Magnoliopsida; order Asterales; family Asteraceae; genus Bidens; species Bidens hawaiensis. Next base: position 137,101 of record NW_027494189.1, read on the forward strand.
ATCCCTCATTCATTAACCTCCAGCTCACTCACGCCACCACCTCCTTCTTCATTCCCGCTCATGACCGCTATGGCAAACTCCATTTATTCTCTGGCAATGATCATCGCGGTGGATCACTCACTCGTGTCATGACACTCCACCACAATTGTGCTAACCTCAACCTACATGAACATTTGAACGGCTTAGTATTGTTGACTTTCATGAATACGTGTTTAAGTCGCTATGATGCTGTGGTTGTAAACCCTAGCACGTGTAAGATGCTTAAACTTGGCCATAAAGGTTATAGCGGATTAGAGCATGTCAAGTACTTCTTTGGGTTTGACGAGTACACAAATCGACACAAGATCTTGAGAATGCGTGGTGCGCTTGGTGATTATTCAACTATGACGTTTGAGATGATAGTTTTATCTAGGTCAAATTACTCGTGGAGAAAGATTGATGCTAGTTTTGATATTGATCGCAATATCTGGTCTCGTGACATCAGAAAAAGCAGTGTTTGTGTTAATAGCGTAATACATGTAATGCTTCCACGGGCATTTGAAATTTTGGCATTTGACTTGAGAACCGACGCGGTTTTTTCTATTAAGGTTCCTATAAATGAGATGCATTATGACCTCATTGACAGGTATGGATCAAACGCTCCGTACCTCATGAAAATCAATGGATGTATAGGAGTTGTTTGTTATCACACATTGAATACCAACGAAATAGATATCTGGATATTACAAGACTATGAAAATCGTGTTTGGGTGAAAGAAACCATTATATTACCCTGGCAATATTGCGCTCCAGAAGACCGTCCTATCCCGTTAGATTCTCTTTCAATGGACGAGATTATCTTTTCAGTGAGAAAGTATAGGAATATGGTTAGTGTACCTATCTACAACATGAAGAATGGGCGTTTTAGAACAGTTGAATTCACGCATCCGTTACCGTGTTCACCACTGGCGGACTTCTATCAAATCAAATGTTATCTTGAAAGCATCACGCCTTTATTAGTAACTTAACGGGAGATATCAAAGTGTTTGGTACTTTGTTTTAGTGAATAAGAAAGCACTTATTTAGTAATCATGCTGTTTGTTCTTGTTTTGAATCATTGGTATGACAAAATTAAAGCTTTATGTTCATCAAGTCTGTTATTTGTTATTCAAATTTTTATTTTTTATTATAATTATTGAAGGCTGTTTTTCAAGTTATGATTGGAGGTAATGTGTAAAGAAAAGAATTAGACCCTGGAGTTGGTTCAAATCTTGTTTAGTAGCGTAAGGATGTGTGTAATGGGGCGACAAAAGGGGCTATAAATGGGTGATTTTTTGGTGAACACCGCCCCCGGGCAATAATATGGGCGATAAGGGGTGGGGGGGCAATAATATCTGCCGGCGGCCATGGTTTGAAGAATATTATTATTATATTATTTGTGTGTTGTATATATATATATATATGTGTGTGTATATATTGAGCTACAACACCACTACACCCTTAAAACAAAAACCCATTTTTTGTTGACGGGTTGTCACATGACGCAAATCGTCCCTTTTTGTAGCCCTTTCACTACACATAGCCTAATATAGTAATAGTTGTAATAATAATATTTAACAAAATATAATCTATAATTTATTTCATTACATTTTTAAGCAATTTCCTTTTCAATTCATATTTCATAACAAAAGGTAGAAGAAAACACTACAAGATAATCAAACGGGCACCCGCTTATACAAGTTGTTTGACTGCCGGGTAGTCGCAACAGCTTGAAGCGGGGTCCGCATGTAAGTCACCATCCCGGGGTTCTCGCTCAAATCAATCTCCTCAGGCTTGACCCCGGGTGGTGGGGTCCACTCAAAATGGTGTAGAAGGTGGCCCAACATAGACGTGACCAAATTTAATGCAAGTTGTGCACCCGGGCAGACTCGCCTGCCCGCACCAAAGGGCAAAAGCCGGAAGTCGTGACCCTTAACATCCACATCCTCTTCAAAGAACCGTTCGGGCCTGAACTCATCCGGGTCCTTCCATATGGACGGGTCACGGGCTATGGCCCACACGTTCACGTGGACTATACCGCCTTTCGGGACATCATACCCGCCGAGCTTCATGTTTGAATTGGCCTTATGTGGGAGCATTAGTGGGGTCGGTGGGTGCAACCGGAGGGCTTCTTTTGCTATTGATTGAAGGTATGGGAGTTTCGGGAAGTCGGTTTCTGACATAATCCGATCGGGCCCGATAACCCGATCGAGTTCTTCTTGGGCCTTTTTTTGAACCCGCGGGTTCTTCACTAATTCAGCCATAGCCCATTCCACCGAGATGGATGTCGTGTCCATTCCCGCCGTGATCATGTCCTGGTCAACCCATTAATAATAACTTAGTCAACCCGACACGACACGACACATTAAAGTAAAAGATAACAACAACAACAACAATAATAATAATAACTACATACCCGAAGAAGGCCAATAATTGTATCGTTACTAAGATCATACTTTTGTTGTAGCGTATGCAACGCGTCGATAAAATGGTCTTGGGGGCCGTTTTTCTTGCATGCAAGGTCGTGTTATGCCATGATGGCTTGTGTGAGCCGGTCTCTTCGTTGTTCATGTTTTAAAAGGCCATCGTTTTCGCCTACGAAAAGCCAACGTAGCCACGGGATGTTTTCCGCTAGGAAAACCGTGGCACCCACTTTAATCCCGTTTGATACAATGCCTTTGAATTCTTGACCTTGTTCATCTATTCCACCTTCCGAGTTCACAAACCGTTTCCCAAATGTTAATCGGGTAATGTTGTGGAACGCGACCGAGCCTAAGTAGCCCCGCATTAGCAAGCCTTTTCCTCGGTTATCGGCGGGTAAAAACTTGCATAATATCATATTTACCCAAACAAAAAGAAATTAATATTAGACATAATGGTTCAAAACATGTTTACTCCTTCATACTTCATATTTTGATAAAATAGTTTAGTATTTTATTTTAACTAGTTATATACTACATATTTATGATTTCTAAATTATATATGATTTTTTTAAAGCTGGGGTCCAGTTTAGTAAAAACAATGATGGCAAGTAAATTAGGTAGCATATATCTTATACCTACCTCGACCACACTTGTTGATTGAGTCGAAGGTTGGGAAGTGTTAGTACATCATTGAAGAAACACTAAGTGACCCCGGCAGATTACGGATAATCTAGGGGTTAAATAGATATTTCCCACGAGGGGTTAGACCCGGCAAAGATGGTTCTTCTGATAACCTGCAAAACAGACACCGTGAGCTCGTCACTGAGAAGGGGGGGTACCTCCTTGTGACCACCCTCCGGCGTGAGAATCAGACTAGATTGCTCTTGAATATAAGTGTATATTAAGAGATTGCTAGAGCAGATATCAGGTATAAGATGTAAAATACAAGATAAGATGAGATGATCATACCATTTGGGGTATTTATAGCCGAATGTAGGTTTCCAAGAAGGTATAGCCGGCTGAATAGTATTCATGTTCTACCAACTGTGGCCTACGCACGTGCCATGCTGGTAGTTGGTGGGTAGGCAGCGACTGACAGTGACCAGGCCTGCTGTGTACTATTCCTTTTCCACCAACTGCCGGCTATGCACGTGGTATGACAGGAGTTGGTGAGTAGGCAGCGGCTAATAGTGACATACAGTACAAGAGCATGCTGCTCGCCATACTGTTGTCAATGAGCTGTCGTATCTCTGGTCAGATCTTTTGCCCATACCTCGTCAGGTACAGTACAAAAGATCCTCCAGTAGCGTACGGACTGGCTTATTTGGGCGAGAGTATTCCCCCTCCCGCCTTTGTGCTGGATCGTTCCTGGCTTTGCTCATTCCTTCAGGTGACTACTGAATTATTGAGAGCTAAGTGCCTTGTGCGTGTAGCCTTGCTGCGCGGGTGGCCTTCCCTGATGGCTTGTATCCGCAGCTGAGGGAACAGGCGGAGTACTTCACCATTGGGAGGCATTTCCTGCGGGAACAGCTTGCGTACTGCGCGTAAGGACGTCACGTCTCTGAGCATGGTGGGTCCTGCGGATCCAGTTGGTTTCTGCGCAGACGTCTCTCTTCAAGGTGAGTCATGCGGGTCCAACTGGGCTCTGCTGGGACCTACCTCTTCAAGTCCCCCCAGTCCAATGTTCTTCTCATGAATGTTTAATAAAGTGAGGTGAACTTTTGGACTTAAGCAAAGAGTTTTGAAAAGGGTTTAGTTTTAAGGTTTTCCATGGGGATTCTTCCCGCGGAAGTCCTAATGTCACTTGCAGAAATTCCCGACTTTCCTGCTTGATCTTTGGGTATGATGCGGGTAGGTCTGTAACCTCCTCGCAATTCAGGAGCGTTGAGTCCCACTTGTGTAGATTCTCCATGAGGTTTTGGTAGTTTTGAACATAGTGATCAATTATGTTAAAACCACCAATTCCATCTTGGAGCTTCAAACAATGTAGTTCTCGACGGTCCCGCTATGCGGGGATGTTATTCCCGTTTCCGCAAGCATTGCCCAGAAGATCCTTCTTGGTTTCAATTCCCTGCGGAGCGCTAGGTATGTGAAGGGTTTTGCCTTGACACTGTACCCGCACTCGTCTTACGGTTACTTTACTTCCCAGGTATTCCTGGCGTCAATTCCCTGCGGGTGCTCAGTATGTGAAGGGTTTTGCCTTGACACTGTACCCGCACCCGTCTTATGGTTACTTGGTTGCCGAGGTATTATTGGCTTCAATTCCCTGCAGGTGCTAAGTATGTGAAGGGTTTTGCCTTAACACTGTACTCGCACCTGTCTTATAGTTACTTGGTTGCCAAGGTAAGGGGTATATTCCCGCTTACTTTTGAATCTTTTTAAAATTTTGAAATTCGAAGAGTTGGTGAAAGGATAAGAACAGTCCAAACTGTTGAAACGTCGTGCGACGGTTTCTTCTGACTGTGTCAGGACGTGCAGGAAGTTATGGTGACGTGACAGTACATGGTCATTCCAGACGCTTTTTCAGGCGCGTGGGCGCGATTTTTCGGGCGCGTGGCCGCGAAATTAATGGCACGCGTCCTTTTAACAGCTGTTGCCAGCTTGCTCTTTGCCACGTGTCATAGTTTCATTGCACCTGCGATTTCTCTCTCTTCCGCATTAAATTCATCGCATTAATTGCGATGAGTATATAAAGGGGGAGAGGGTCCTTTGCAATCCACACTTTCACTTTTCTCTTCATCTTCAAAACGATTTCCGGCGAATACTCACCTTTTCAGTCGAGCATTCTCTTGAAATCGTTCTCTTCTTTCATACCTGCAAGATGTCTTCTGCTCACGATCTTGAGGCTACAGCCGAGGAGGCTGTGGTGTACGCCGAGAACCCGTCATCCACGTCCGACAAGGATGACAAGAGTACTGCTGGCGAGTGCCAGTGTGCTCTGCCTGTCGATCTATATCAGTACATCGTCAGGAAGTTCATGCTCGAGTCTTTCGAGCCTGAGTTTCCTGAACCTCACCAGACGGTGTATGATGCCCCCAGAGGCAAGATCGGGGTATATGCCGCATTCTTTGTCTATGGGAATCTTAGGTTCCCCTTGACGAAGTTTGTGTACCGTGTTCTGGAGAGGCACGGTGTACACTTGACCGAGGTACACCCGATGGCGATCGCGAAGATTCGCCACTTCGAGTGGGTGTGCCGGATTCTGGGCGTTGAGCCCTTCGTCGACCGCCTGATGACCTTCTACTCTTGGAGGTGCATCCAGGGGTGGTATACTCTGATAACCCGGATCAAGGGTTTGAAGATTTGCGCAACCGAGCGCAGTCTTCGTTCGTGGAAGCCGGAGTTCTTTTATATCTCCGCTCGCGCCATCCCCCTTGCCATGAAGTTCAAGAATGGGCAAGCACTCCCCAGCCTTCACGCCTCCAACTACCAGGAGGCGGAATGGTTCTCAAAGATTTCCCGAGTCCAATCTCCGGTTTACCGCTTTGCGGAGTCCGGGATGGTGATGCTCGGGATGAGCCGGGTGTGGAAGGATGCGGAGGCGCAAAAGATCCCGATCGTCCTTGAATACGGTTTGAACTCTGTCCCTTACGGTATGCTTCATTTCTTTTTGTTGATTTAGAATTTCTTCTAACTTCTTTCATGTTTATTTCAGAGGGGAACGACTTGCAGTCTCTCCTGCAGCCGCGGGAGAGTGATGGTCCCGCTCGGATGGGTACTCGTGCTCTCGATGAGAACGAGTTGCCCATCTTGGAGCAAACGCGGGATCGGTTTGTGGAGGCCTACCCGCCAGGCCACCCTATTCTGAGCGCCACGCGGCCAGGTAAGGCGTTATTCAACCCTCGACCTCTCAATGCTGAAACCTCTGCTGGAATTCCTCTAATCTTGTCATCTTCTGATGAGGAATCCGCAGATGGTCCTCCGTTGGTGCGGAAGAAGAAGGCTGCCGGCGGGAAGGGGAAGGCAAAGGTTGCCTCCACTGCCGATCCGGTGCCTCGGTCTGATTCAGAGACCGAAAGCGAGGAGGTGGCGGGGAACCCTGGTGGTGCTAAGACCACTGCTCCGGAGGCTGAAATGATCGTCACCTCCGAGCAGCCCAGGACAACGGTGAGCGGCGTGAAGAGGCCGGCTCCATAGGGTTCGTCCCCGCCTGTTCGCACTTTTAGGCTCAAGAAAACCCATAAGTACAAACTTCCTTTACTTCTTAACTTCATATCTTTCCGCCAATATACTTATATCTTCTTTGTACAGGCGTGGATGCTGCCGCATTCCAGGGTGGAGCGGGGAGGAGCACCTCCGGACCCATGACGGTAGGCTTGGTCCACCTACCTGAGGCGATGACCCAGGCGGCTGCGCCTGCTTCAGTTGTTGGTTCAGTTGCTCACCCAGTTGAGCCAACTGTTCCAACTGTGAAGACATCTCCGCCGGCTGTCAGTGCCATATTTACTGAATCTTTCACTGAGCCGGCGGTGACTATTTCTGCGGGTACTTCCGCAGCGGCGACCACAATTGTGAGTTCACCTCCGTTGGTATCTACCGCAGCGGCCTCCATGCCTCCTCCGACGTCGGCAGCTACGGCCGACCCTTCAGGTATGCTTGGGGCTTCTCGCCAACCTCTGCCTCCTTCCCATCTGCCTGACCTCTTGGATGGATTTCCCTTGGGTTCAGGTGATGGGTTTGGCGGCTATCGGCCTGTTGTCGACCCTACAGGTGCGTAGGGTTCTTTTGGCCTTTTTATATATATATCATCTTTTCCTAACTGCTTTTTGTTTTTTGCAGTGTCGGATTCCAATGAAGTGTATGTTCCACGATGGAACATCCGCCGAGGAACAACCCTTCGCACGCCTGTGGAGTGCGTGGAGTGGGCTCGTCACGCAGCTCCCAGCGGTGCGTTGGGGGAAGCTATGGCTAGCAACCAGGAGGGTAGTCTAACCAATGAGCTTCGGATTCTCCTGGCCCGGATGCAGCCGCGCGTCGAGCTGCTTTGTCGTGAAAACGACAAGTTAAAAGCAGCTCGTATTCAAGAAGTAGCTCAGGCGCGGGCTGTCCGGGAGGAGAACATAAGGCTTACCGCAGTGGCTGCGGAAAAGGAGAAGGCCTTCAAGGCCCTCGAGGTTGAAGTTCAGGCCCGTCTCGAGGCCCGTTCCAAGGCTGCCTAAGCTGTTAACGAACAGCTTCGGCTGGCTAAGGAAACTGCACGGAACGCAACTGAGAGGGCCACCAAGGCTGAAGCTGTTGCTGAGCCTCTACGCCTCGAGAATGAGGAACTTAAAGCCAAACTAGAGGCGCTCCAACAGGCTCATGATGCCTTGGCGATGGAAGACGCCAAGAAGCTCCAAGAGATCTTGGACCAGAGGGGGGTGCTTGACCTCACTGAGCGGAAGCTAAAGGGCGTTGAAGAGGCTGCGGCTAAAGAAGTGTTGCTTGCCAACCTTAACAAAAGTGAAGCCGAAAACCAAGCTCAAGCTGCCCTCCAGGAAGCTCTGGTTACCAAGGAATGGCTTCTTCGAGAAGCGTTGTCTCAAGTAAGCTTAGCTTCATAATGTCTTCAAGCTTTTCTTTGTAAATAGAAAAGGTTTTGATACTTGTATATTTTTTTTTTGTAGGTTGTGCATCGAGTCTTCACGGACACATCATACGACGATGCCATGAGCGCAGCCCTCAACGCTTCTCATGAGGATGGGGAAAAGGCCGGCTTCCTGCTTGGTCTAGGGTTCGTTGAGAAAGGCATCCCGCCTTCCAACTTCCCTTTGTATGATGTGGATACTGAAGCTGTTTATGAACAAGCAGTGAATCAGTATGCCGCCTTCCCGCATCCGGTGGTGGAGAAGGTGAACGAAGTTGCTGCTGCTGATGATGGGCTAGCTATCCTTAAAGCTTTCCTTGAACCGCCACGCTCTACTGATGGTGCTGGTCCAAGTGGAAGTGGTCCTGAAGCTTGATCATGAAGATCCCTTCCCACTGTTAGGATAGGTTTAGCTTGTATAGATTTATATTCTTGTAGGCGGGTAGTTACCCGGCCCTTGTAATGAATATTATGAAATATAAATCTTTGTGCGGGTAAGACCGCTACTTTCACTGGATGACTTGCTTTATAAACGTTGTATGACTTGCTCATGCATACTTTAGTTTAAATTAGCAATTTTCCAAGTGTTTAGAATAAGTTAACCTTTGAACGTGGTAGATAATAGGTTGAAGTTTTGCTTCCTCCTTCGTGATTGTGCGGGTAGGACCGTCACTTGCACTTAGTAGGATAGCTAAACTTTACCTATATCTGACCTGCGTGGAGGTTTTCCTCATCTTTTTAGAAATTTTTTAGAATAAGTTAACCTTTGAACGTGGTAGATAATAGGTTGAAGTTTTGCTTCCTCTTTCGTGATTGTGCGGGTAGGACCGTCACTTGCACTTAGTAGGATGGCTAAACTTTACCTACATCTGACCTGCGTGGAGGTTTTCCTCATCTTTTTAGAAATTTTCGAAGTGTTTAGAATAAGTTAACCTTTGAACGTGGTAGATAATAGGTTGAAGTTTTGCTTCCTCTTTCGTGATTGTGCGGGTAGGACCGTCACTTGCACTTAGTAGGATGGCTAAACTTTACCTACATCTAACCTGCGTGGAGGTTTTCCTCATCCTTTTAGAAATTTTCTAACGTATTTTGAATAAGTTAACCGTTCGACGCGCGGTTGTCAATAGGTTCGGTTTCCTCTCATGATTTGTGCGGTTAGGACCGGCACTTTCATTTAGTTGGATGACCAAAGTTTACCTATGACTGACCTGCGTGAAGGTTTGCCGTTTTTTGGGTTTATGCGGATTTTGCCGCCTTCCCCACGCAACGACTTTCCACGTAATTATGCGGTGAGTACCGGCATCAGTGTTGAATAAATTAACCGTTCGACGCGCGGTTGTTAATAGGTTAGTGTTCAGTTTCCTCTATCATGATTCGTGCGGATAGACCGGCACTTTCATTTAGTAGGATGACTGAACTTTACCTTTAACTGACCTGCGTGAAGGTTTGCCGTATTTTGGGTTTATGCGGGTTTTGCCGCCTTCCCCACGCAACGACTTTCCACGTAATTATGCGGTAAAAACCGGCATATCAGTGTTGATTAAATTAACCGTTCGACGCGCGGTTGTTAATAGGTTAGTGTTCAGTTTCCTCTATCATGATTCGTGCGGTTAGGACCGGCACTTTCATTTAGTGGGATGACTGAACTTTACCTATGACTGACCTGCGTGAAGGTTTGCCGTTTTTTGGGTTTATGCGGGTTTTGCCGCCTTCCCCACGCACGACTTCTTTCACACTTATGTATGCGGTGAAGACCGGCATATCCGTGTGGAAAGTTCATAAGTATAAATGTAAAATCATCAGCGTCGATGTTCTAAGGAGAATCATTTCCATTAGAAGTGGCTCTGGGCCTTTTCTTTACAAATTTGGAATTGATCTACATGCAAACTGTGTAATTGAGCTCCCTTCCATGTTGTTGTGATGGGAGTGCCATCGAGTCGATATGCACCTGGTTCGGGATCTCGTTGTTTACGCAGTATGTAGTCTCCGGCATTGAAGCTGCAATTTTATTCGTGTTTTCCCCAGCTGGGGTTCTACACGCATCAGCCTGCTCAGCGTTCGTTACGCCACGAGGTGTGCGAGCGTCCCATCTCTGACAAATGCTTCGACGATGTCCTTTACGTCTGTGCATTCTTCAGTGTTGTGGCCTTTTGTCCTGTGAAAGTCACAGTATTTGCTCCGATCAGCATTGTGACGATGTCGGATTATTGGAGCCTTTGGCCATGGGAGCTCCTCAGTGGCGAATATCTCGGTGACGCTTTTGGTGAGTGGCGTCCATCTGGAGTTCTGGTTCGACTGTACGTTATCCCTTCCGCCTAACCGATGTTGCAAGCCGGATGAGGTGTCAAAGTTTACCCTTGACTGCCAAATGCCTAGCTTCCGCTTTTTGTTTAGTCGGGCGGTAAGGACGTTGTCTTCTCTTGTTTTCTGGGTGTAGAGGTTTGTGCTCTGGGGGAGATCTCTACCCAGTTGCTTCTCCGTTTCCGCAAAGCGTTTAGCTGCTGTCATGATGGCATCCCATGTGGATGGCATGCCATCTTTACCCGTTAAGGTGCGGATGAGCTCTGGGTCGTTCGCGCCCTGGATGAAAGCAGCGCGAACAAGATCTTCGCTAATATTACCCAGACTTAGCTTCTTTGATTTGAAGCGAGTGATGAAGTCTGGCAAAGATTCATCTTCCTCTCGAATGCATTTGAGGATTGTCCATTGCTCTTCGGTATACTTTCTTTGTTGGCTGAAGTGTTGGCTAAACTTCTGTTGGAAGTATGCCCAGTCGTAGATGTGGTTGACCGGTAGACGATCAAACCACGCTCTAGCTGGCCCAACAAGCGTCATTTGGAACATGTAACACCACGTAGGTTCCGTCCAATTACTGACGGTTGCCCCCGCTATGAATCTGTTTAAATGATCGTCTGGATCAGATATACCATCGTAAGTGCCGATGTTGGACATTTGTTTGGCACTTTTCGGGGCGATTGCTTCCGCAATGTCCCTTGCAAATTTGGACGTTCCCGCATTTGCCGCAGTTGGTCTAAATGTTTTGGAGAAGTCACGTGGGTTTCCACCCGCGTTTTTTGGTTTGAAGGTTTCTCCAAAATGCCTTCTCGGTTGGGAGTCCGTTTCCTTACGCTTCCCTTTCGCCCTATGACGAGGGTTTGCGTCACTATCGGATTCCTCCGAATCATCGTCAAAGTACTCTACGAATTCATCAGCCTGTTGGAGTAAACGTAAGCGTTCATCCAACTCAGCTTGGAATTCTTTTTGACGTGCTTCCGCCCACGCTTTAACTTCATCGAATGTTTGGCGGGGGAGCCTCGTTCGTTGTCTCTCTAACTGGGTATCGGTGAATCCCAGTGAGCGATTATTTACTGCACTTGCCCCAGCTTGGGTAACTGGGGTAGTGTTCGTAAAATTTACTTCACTTGCCCCGGCTTGGGTAACCGGGGTAGTGTTCGTAAAAACTGTGTAGTCGCCGGTATTCCCCACAGTAGCTGGGGTTGTGGTTACCGGAGTTTCTTTAACCATCTTTCCAGAAGTTTGAAAAAACTGAAAAGAAATGAAGTTCTAGCTTTTATGCACGGATGGCGCCAATGAAGAAACACTAAGTGACCCCGGGCAGATTACGGATAATCTGGGGATTAAATAGATGTTTCCCACGAGGGGTTAGACCCGACAAAGATGGTTCTTCTGATAACCTGCAAAACAGGCACCGTGAGCTCGTCACTGAGAAGGGGGGGTACCTCCTTGTGACCACCCTCCGGCGTGAGAATCAGACTAGATTGCTCTTGAATATAAGTGTATATTAAGAGATTGCTAGAGCAGATATCAGGTATAAGATGTAAGATACAAGATAAGATGAGATGATCATACCATTTGGGGTATTTATAGCCGAAGGTAGGTTTCCAAGAAGGTATAGCCGGCTGAATAGTATTCATGTTCTACCAACTGTGGCCTACGCACGTGCCATGCTGGTAGTTGGTGGGTAGGCAGCGGCTGACAGTGACCAGGCCTGCTGTGTACTATTCCTTTTCCACCAACTGCCGGCTATGCACGTGGTATGACAGGAGTTGGTGAGTAGGCAGCGGCTAATAGTGACATACAGTACAAGAGCATGATGCTCGCCATACTGTTGTCAATGAGCTGTCGTATCTCTGGTCAGATCTTTTGCCCATACCTCGTCAGGTACAGTACAAAAGATCCTCCAGTATCGTACGGACTGGCTTATTTGGGCGGGAGTATTCCCCCTCCCGCCTATGTGCGGGATTGTTCCCGGCTTTGCTCATTCCTTCAGGTGACTACTGAATTATTGAGAGCTAAGTGCCTTGTGCGTGTAGCCTTGCTGCGCGGGTGGCCTTCCCTGATGGCTTGTATCCGCAGCTGCGGGAACAGGCGGAGTACTTCACCATTGGGAGGCATTTCCTGCGGGAACAGCTTGCGTACTGCGCGTAAGGACGTCACGTCTCTGAGCATGGTGGGTCCTGCGGATCCAGTTGGTTTCTGCGCAGACGTCTCTCTTCAAGGTGAGTCTTGCAGGTCCAACTGAGCTCTGCTGGGACCTATCTCTTCAATCATGTTTTAATTAATTAAGTCAACTAATTTACGTATTGATACTTAAGTTCCATGGGGTTCTTTATATATGTTTCACAATATAGATCTATGGCAGCCTGGCAGACTTCAAAGAAACTATTATTATAATCAGAAAAATAGACGTACACAAGGAAAATAAATAAATAAAATGTTACGTGACGATATCTATACTTAATCTAAATTTATCATAAAATGTCATGGGTAAATTTAAAAAGTATTTTTGAATCACATAAAGTATTAAATTTATAATGTATTTAAAAAATAAACAAAATAATATATAGATTTCTTTAATTAAAGAATGGCATTTAACATTTTAACTCACATAATTAATTGACATCCTAAAAAATTGTAGTCGTGTGGGTGTGTTTTTATAATTTATAGAGTGACTTAGGGTGTTATGAGTGAATAATTTTTATATTTTAAAAAATGTAGTGATTTTTCTGTATATTTGAAAAGGGACTATTCACCCCTATAATTTTTTAATATATTTTGAAATTGGTTGTGAGTGAAGGAAAGAGAAATGGTAATGATAAATAAATAAAAATATATTATTTAATTAAAAATGAGAGAGAAAATTTAATATGTTTAAATATAATTTTGAATTTAAAAATAGAAAGTTAGATGATAATGAAGTCATGACACTTCAAAATCTCCCCTCTATAAAAAGATAAAATAAGATGGTAATAAAGAAAATACTCAATTCAAATATCCAAAAAAATTTATAGTACTTAGACTGAGGGTAGTGGGGCGTGAGCGGTAGGCGCGGCCGCCTACGTGGCTCGCGAACACGCTACACCCCTCCGGTGAGCGAGGGCACAGCCAGCTCCCGTGGCTGTGGTCACGGGACAATATAGCCGTTGGAGGTGAGTTGACTAGTCAATCTTACCGTTGGCCAGTTTAAATATATATATATTTATTTATTTATTTTACCTATAAATACAAATCCACACTTTCTATAAAAACTCAAACCATAGATTCTCTCTATCAAAACTTCTATTTATATATTTATAAATGGCATCGTCGTCATCGTCTTTGTCTTCCTATTCTACCGAAGAAGACGAACTCATTTGTCAAGCGGTTCCAAGACAAGAATCGACGATCACCAATGAACAACGACTCGCCAACATAAATATCATCAAGTGCCGTGAGTTACATGGCAACGTTCGGCATGAGTTGATCGAGCATTTGTGGGATAGAAGACCCGATGATCTTGTATTAGACTAGTATCAACATAATGTTTTATATTATTATTTAATGTAATATTTAAAATAATTAAATAAATAAATAACTGGATCAAGCCCCTGCTCACCTGGACCACTACATCCTCTGGGGCTTGGTTGAGGGGCTTGATCCATGGCCATGTCATCATCTATGTGTCAGATTTTGCTTGGCTCACCTGGGACTCAACCAAGCCCTATTACCCTTAGCCTTATTTAAAACCAATCCAAAAACTTAAAAACTCAAAAAAATCAAACTAAAATGAGCCAAGTTTGGTTTGGTGTTTTTGTAAAAATCGAACTTTCAAGTTTCACATGTAACTAAAACAGTAAAACAAAAAAAAATTGAGTCGGATCAAACTTATAGGGTTTTATTTTTATTATAATTTGATTTTAAATAATTTACATTCAAAAACTGATATAAGATTTTTTATTTTAAGTCTAAAACCGGGCTGAACATCCATGCACACTCGTACCGAACATGATTAAAAAACATACCAGGATGATTAGAATCATTAAAAATGGACTCCACCATAGCAGTAACTTCATCTTCTCTAATCGGTCTTAAAGCTTCCAATCTTTTCGGCGAAAACAGCTCCAAATTACACAGCTTCCTCACCTTCACATAATGCGGCCCATAATCGGCCCATATCAAATCCATCCCGCCCCGACTAAATATCGTCGTGGCCCGGTTTCGGTGTCGGTCCGCCAACCGCTGATCATTCTCCTTCAACACTTCCTTAGCTAACTCTGAACTGTTTACGATCACGTTAAGTGTCGAATCCAAGTACACGGAGAATATGGGCCCGTAGGTTCGGGCCCAGTCCGTGTAGCATCTAAAACGGATTGGTTTTACGTCGAATAAGTTGCCTATGATCGGGAGCGGGCGTGGGCCCGGCAGGAGTTTAAATCTTAGGCGGGTGTAAATTAATTTGAGAAAGTAAATGACGACGATGATGACGACGACGGTTATTAAAAGTGGTACGGCCATTGAGGCTGACGGGTTAACGGGTTGACAGGTTGAAAGACCGCTGGTGGAGTGGTGGTGTATATATAGTGGTTTTTGTTTTGACTTTTTGACCAAATGATATTAGGAGGTGGTAGGTGGATGTGTATTTCATAAACCTACTACTGTGGTGCTACCAACCCCACAAAACTAGCAGCGAAAATCGACTAGTTTGGGTATTGGAACATGGTAATCTCATTGTTTATAATATTATATTATTATATGAAGAAATCATTAAATATTAGAGTGAGTACGATTCGATTTGGTTCGGTTATTGGGTGAAACTCAAACCAAAATCGATGCTATCGGTTATTTTAGAATACCGGCCGATCGGTTTTCGACTATTCGGTTATTTTCAATTTTGGTTTTTTATTGCAAGTAGACATTATAAAAAAATCAAACATATAAAGTACTACACATATATTACAAGTACAAAGTTGTTTGATTAGTAAAATTTAAAATTCAACAAAGTTCTTAATAAAAAAACACCAAAAGTTTGGTCCGAATCTTCATTCATTATCTTATTCATCTTCAAAGTTTAAACCCAATCTTCATCACCGTCAATGATAGATTATTTTGGTGTTTTGTTTCCGGTCGTAACATCTAAAAAAACACGTTGAAACATCGGCTCGATTTATCGGTTTGGTTCGGTTTTTTCGGTTTTTTTTAAATTGATAACCGAACCTAAACCAAAAAATCGTTGTTTCAACAAACTAAAAAATTATTCGTAGATTAATGTTTCGGGTCGGTTTTTCTCGGTTCGGTATTTCCGGTTAGTTCGGTTTCGATTAGATTAATTCGATTTTCTGCTCACCCCTATTATATATAGGAGAAATTTTTTAAAATTAAAATGTTCATTTTACTTATAATTAGGTTTTGTCCATGGTTAACTATCAAAAATGTCAATTAGAAAAACAGTCTTATCAGCTTGGATTTTAAGCATCATTCGACTGAATTTAATCCAATAAAAATATAGTAAGTGCCATTTTTCAAAAATCCAATCAAACAAACTGGATTTTTTTTTTATATAAAAAAAAATCTAGACGCTTCAATTGGATTTTTTTGCACTTGCCATTTATATAAAAAAAAATCTAGACGCTTCAATTGGATTTTTTTGCACTTGCCATTTTCTAATTGGATCACAACCAGTCGGATGATGATTACAATCTGAGTTGGCAGATTGTTTTTTTTTAACATTCTTAAGAGTTTACCGGTTTAACTAAGTAAAATTTATATTTTAAGAATTTTCTCTTAAATACATATGAATAAAGTCATACAAATGGATTATAAAGGTAAAAGGTAAGTGAGCAACAATATGTGTCATAATCCACTTTTGGGATAGAGGGCTAACAACGTCGTAATTCATGACTGCAATGGTGTACGGTTGAAGGAATGACATGATCAATGTATAATTGATATAAAAAATTCGGTAATCTATATAAGAAAATGAATTTAAAGTCGAGAATCTTCAAATGAAGATTTGTGTGCATATAATAATGTGTCACGTGTTCTGCATTGAACGAATCTATTCAAGGTCGATGTTATGCTCCATTGTTACAACTTCATTTAAAGATTCATTCATATATATGTTTTTTTCACTCATCAATTAACATCATGCACATGTTTGGAGGTCTGCTTGTAAAATTTACTACGTTTGTATATTACTATAAATTTTGAAAGTGGCTTCGCTATCCTCGTTAGTAGACGTAAGGTTTGTCTGTATCACATCTCCGGATCATATCAATAGTTTTTGCTATTTGTAGAATTTACTTGGTATGATTGTTATTGATAAAATCAATATATACAGTAAAAACTTTATAAAATAATATACTTGGGACCACCAAAATTTATTAATTAAAAGAGTTATTAATTAATCGATAAATTAATAAATATTAATTTATATTTTATTAATTTATAGTAGAGTTTACAAACACCTTTCAAGCTTCCACTTAATTATTGTATACAATGCATGTATATCAAATGAACGACTCAATTTGAAAGAAACCTTTAATCTCCCACCTTATTATGTTTCTTTTGTTCAATATATCACTTCGCGAAACGAAGCTATTAAAGCGGCAATCACATTGAACAATTTCTTGTTGAGCTATGAGAAAACAACATCAGAAGTTCTTACAATGCTAAGGAAAATTAGAGACGAGATTCAAGGAGAAATTGATTTCTACAAAAAACAAAAGACAATTGAGTCATTTTTCAAGAAACCTTCATAAATCATTCATGTAATATGCTATACATAAGGAATTATTAATTTATATTTTATATGGGATCTAAAGAAATTATCAAAAATGTAATATCTTATAATTTTAGCAAATTATTAATTTAGCATCCTATCCCCGAGTCGGTATCGGCAAAAAATATTATCTTAGAGAGTTTATTAAATAATCGAGTATTAATTTATCGAGTTTCTATTGTACAACTTTGTTGACTATATTTCACGTTGGCTTCTATTAATTTTTGCATTAATATTACATAAATGTACTTTAAGCATGAACATAAACAAAGGTTTGTGAACGTAAACAAGCAAATGAGATATTCTCTAAACAATTACAAATAAACTTTCAACAATTGTTTGGTAGTCTCGGTCATTAAAAGATTACATTTTAATTATGTGTAACCTCTTAATGGTTAAGATGTTAAGTTTGAATGGTTAAGAGTTAACCATTAAGAGATAGTCTCTTAATAACCTACCAAACAACCCCTTATACATAGAGGTGCATAAGAAACCTGAACTCGAAACCGGTTTTTTTTATACCCGATATTTTAATACCCGTACATGACCCTAACCGTGGATAGGGTATGCATTTTAGTCCCAAAACCTGTACCCGGAACCGGACCCGATTTGTACCCGGTAATATCCGAAAACCCGAACCGGGTTTTTCAAATACCCGATATTACCCAAAAAATACCCGGAAAATAATCATAAAAGGTACAACTCCTTAAAATTTCCTATATCCGAAAAATACCCGAAAAACCCAAAAAATAGGGTTTTTTCAATACCCGGAAATAGGGTATTTAAATACCCGGTTTTAAAATACCCGGTTCTATACCCGACCTGAACCCGATACATAGGGTATGGCTTTTAGAGACAATACATGGACCCGAACCCGACCCGGGTTTTATTGCTAATACCCGATTTTTCAATACACAGTCATACCCAAACCCGATTACATACCCGAACCCGAACATTTGAAAAACCTGATTTGTGCACTTCTGCTTATACATACACATAATTCATACGAAAAATGCAATACTCATATGGCCCATCAAACTTATACTTAGGGCCATCCAAACCGCTCTAAAAGGCCCCGTTACCGGTAGCCCTACTTTGGTGTTGGATTTACTCATAAACGCAGTTCTAAAATCATAGTTAATAAAAACATTCGCGGAATATAAAAACTTTCATAAAACATTACGTATCAAATCATAAACATGTCTTAAAACATTCTTTTTTTCTTTCAAAATCAAATCATAACTTATAAATCATGACAGGTCTTCAAATGCCAGACTCTTATTCTTCTGCCATGCCTCCCCGCTCAAGCCAGTTGTCTCATCCTACTTACTTGCGTGCATACTAAAAGTCAGCTACGCTGAGTGAGTTCTAGTTAATAACATCACATACTTTACATACATACATCCTTTCATTCATACTTTCATAACTCAAATTCTACTTTACTCTATTCTATTCTACATCGGATATTATTAGGGTTCGGTCCCTTTTTCTACCTTGGATATTATTAGGGTCCTGTCCCTTTTCTGCCTTGATATTATTAGGGTCCAGTCCCTTTTCTGCCTCGAGGTTATTAAAGGGCTCGGTCCCTTTTCTGCCTTGGATATTATTAGGGTCCAGTCCCTTTTCTGTCTTGGATATTATTAGGGTCCAGTCCCTTTTCTACCTTTCTGTTTCTTACATTTGTTCATAACATACATACATATCATTCATAGTCCATACATAACATTATAACTTGACAGTGCGTGCAATATCCGAAGATCGTTCATGTACCGACAAGCAATCATTCTTACCTTTCATAACGTACATACATATCATTCATATTTCGTACATAGCATTATAACTTGACAGTACGTGCAATATCTGTTTTGGACAAAAATCTGTTAAGGATCAAGTATCTAAATTCGTAAATGTGAGGTAAGGTGCTAACTCGATAATATTGAACGCGTAATCGTAATCTGGGTGAACACAGTGATTTGATCATGAGGGAAAAAGCCCTTAACCAAGATAGTCTTACTTTGGTCAAAACTTATCAAGGTAATCTCTCGGTCGAATTTCCTCAATCAAGGATTAACTAAATAATCGATGGTTGAATCTTTTCGGTCAAGGATCAACAAGGTAACCTTTGGTCAAGGATCACCGTCGATTATATTGATAACAATAGGTGGTTACAAATGTTGTGGAGTTGATGATCGATGTTACAAAGTAAGCTAGTGTAGAGAGAATATATGGTTCTGCCCTAGTGTGTGTGAGAATACATGTGTCTTCTATTCGATCATATCTCAATTATATATAAGATAATAACTCATTGGAGTTATTAATAATTAAGACTATTAACTAATTTTCCTAAAAAACCGCATTTATCTTGAATATACTTGTAACAGCCACTTTGACCACGTGCTCCATCACTCAGGCTGCGAATTAGGGGGAGGACCAGGTCTTGGAGCCGTTACACTTGATAAATATCAGCCTTCATGTAAGAAATAATCGTTAATAGTATCAAATACCGAGGATCCAGGATCCTGACATAGCTCTGGAACTCTTCAGAAGGATAATTGATTCAAACACGTCAATATCTTCTTGACTGCAAGTTAGTACATAGACTGAGTCTTCTAATCGTTACACCTGCTAAATATAAGACTACACATGAGAACAACCGTTAGTAAATAATAAGTACTGTGGATCCTTGATCCTGACGGGATCTGGAACACACGCTAAGGATAACTGATCCAAAACATATGCCAGGATAACATATCCACAGTGTCAAATTTCTGTGCACTAACATAGGCAGAAAGTGAGCACTCTTGGTCAAACGGTCCACAATCACCCAGATGGTATCATGATTCTTAGCTGTACGGGGTAGCTTAGTTATGAAATCCATGGTGATGTGTTCCCACTTCCATTCAGGTATCTCTAGCGGTTGCATCTTCCCATAAGGCTTCTGATGTTCGGCCTTGACTTGTAAACAAGTTAAGCACTTACTAACATAATCCACCACATCGTTCTTCATTCCTGGCCACCAGTAGTCTCTTTTCAGGTCTTGGTACATTTTGTTGGATCCTGGATGAATCGAGTATCTTGACTTATGAGCTTCATCTAAGATTCGACCTCTGAGATCTCCATGGCGTGGGATCCACATGCGGTCAAATCTAGTCTTAACGCCATGAGTGTTTTCCATCAACTCATCTTACTGGCCATAAATTCTTTCCTTTTTCACTAACCCTTCCTCAGCTAGTACTTCTGTCTGCACTTTGATGATTTCTTCAAAAAGGCTTGAGTTCATAATCAGCTGGTAGGACTTCACTGTTGCAATGACTTCTTCATTCTTGCGACTTAGCGCATCAGCGACCACATTAGCTTTACCGGGGTAATACTTAATGTCACAATCGTAATCTTTTATCAGCTCTAACCACCTTCTCTGCCTCATATTCAGTTCTTTCTGCTCAAAGAAGTACTTCAAGCTCTTATGGTCGGTGTAGATAGTACACTTAGTACCATATAAGTAGTGTCTCCAAATCTTAAGAGCATGTACAACTGCCGCTAGTTCCAAATCATGCGTCGGATAAGTACTCTCATGGACTTTCAACTGTCTAGATGCATAGGCTATCACTTTTCCTCGTTGCATCAACACGCAACCTAATCCTTGATGCGAGGCATCAGCAAAAACAACTAAATCCTCGTCACCATCGGGCAGAGCAAGGATTGGTGCTTGTGTGAGTCTTTTCTTTAAATCTTCAAATGCTTCTTCTTGGAACTTTCCCCAACTGAATACTACCGACTTTCGGGTCATACCGGTCAACGGTGCGGCTATCTTGGAGAAACCTTCGATGAATCTCCTATAGTAGCCAGCTAACCCTAAGAAGCTTCGTATTTCAGTCGGATTCTGCGAAGTCTTCCAAGTTGTTATCGCTTCAATCTTTGTGGGGTCTACCATAATCCCTTCCGGATTAATCACGTGTCCTAGGAATTGCACTTCTCGCAACCAAAACGCGCACTTCGAAAATTTAGCATATAACTTCTCTTTCTTCAGAGTCTCCAATACCTCTCTCAGATGCTCAGCATGGTCAAACTCGCTCTTTGAATAAATAAATATATCATCAATGAAGACGATAACCGACTTACCCAACATCGGCCGACACACCCTATTCATCATGTCCATAAATGTTGCAGGAGCATTTGTTAGACCGAATGACATCACGAGGAACTCGTAGTGTCCATACCGCGTCCGAAACGTTGTCTTAGGGATGCCTGCCTCTTTCACCTAGAGCTGATGATAGCCTGATCTGAGATCTATCCGTGAGAACCAACTTGAACCTTGCAGTTGGTCAAACATATCATCGATCCTTGGCAAGGGATATCTATTCTTTACCGTAAGCTTATTCAGCTCGCGATAGTCTATGCACATTCTCATACTCCCATCCTTTTTCTTTACGAATAACACTGGCGCGCCCCACGGGGAAACACTTGATCTAATGAAATCTTTGCCGAGGAGTTCTTGCAGTTGGGACATCAGTTCTTTCATCTCGGACGACGCTAAACGGTAAGGTGCTTTCGCGACGGGTTGGGCTCCTGGTACTGTAAGGCCCCGTTACCGGTAGCCCTACTTTCGTGTTGGATTTACTCATAAACACAGTTCTAAATATCAGAGTTAATTAAAACATTTACGCGGAATATAAAACTTTCATAAAACATTATATAATTCATAACTTTTCTCAAAACATCCTTTGTCTTTCAACATTAAAGCATTAAAATTAAAACATCATAAGTCTTCAGATGCCAGACTCTTGTTCAATGCCACGTGTCTCCTCAAGCAAGCCGCCTCATCCTACTCACATGCGTGCATACTAAAAGTCAGCTACGCTGAGTGAGTTCTAGTTAATCATACACAATACAATATACGTAAACTTATATTCTTTCATTCATACTTTCTTACTTTCATACTTTCATACTTTCATTCCTTCATACTTTCATTCTTTCTTTTGTATTAACTTACCTTCATATCTTACGTTATAAAGAGCATTACGCCCTACATTCCTCGAGTATTATTAGGGCTCGGTACCCTCCTTCCTCGAGTATTATTAGGGCTCGGTACCCTCCTTCCTCGAGTCTTATTAGGGCTCGGTACCCTCTTTCCACGAGTATTATTAGGGCTCGGTTTCCCTCTTTCCACGAGTATTATTAGGGCTCGGTTTCCCTCTTTCCTCGAATATTAGTAGGGTTCGGTTCCCTAGTTCTCGAATATTAGTAGGGTTCGATTCCCTCTTCGTTACCATACAACCATACATCATACCTCGAGTATTATTAGGGCTCGGTACCCTTTTCGTAACCATACAACCATCATTTTCTTCTTTTATTAACTTTATCACTTTCATACACATAAGCATACATATCATACTTATCTTATACATAGCGTCACAACCTGACAGTACGTGCAATATCCGAAGATCGTTCACGTACCATCAAGCAATCATTCATACATTTCACATTATCCACATAAGGCATACACTTATCTCTTAGGATAAGCGTATTAACAAACATATTGAGTATGCACACAGCCCCGAAAACATAACACATAAATGGGGTTAGAAACTCACCTGAACACGGTTACATTCACCGTTAATCGTAATCCCTTTCTTCAGTTGTGCACGGCTGACTGTATAACAAGTACACGTATCAAACAACTATCACTACTCATATCATCTTTCCAGTCTTAACTACTACCCACAACGAACGGGGGTCCGGGGGCAGCGCCCCTGGCAGCGGGGTCTAGGGGCGGCAGCCCCTAGCAGGGTCCAAGGGGTAGAGCCCCTGGCTGGGGTCGAGCTGACTTTAAGCGAACTTGACACATTAACTGTCTTAACACATTTTTCATTAGATTTTTAATTTATTTTCTAAACGAACTTGACTTTAAGCGAAGTTAAACCTTAGGCGAACTTAGCTTTAGGCGAAGTTATCAGGCGAACTTGGCTTTAGGCGAAGTTACCAGTTAGGCGAACTTGGCCTTAGGCGAAGTTACCAGTTAGGCGAACTTGGCCGTAAGCGAAGTTGTCAATTAGGCGAACTTGGCCTCAGGCGAAGTTATCGCTTTGAAGGCGAAGTTATCGCTTTGAAGGCGAAGTTGCCCAGTTGCAGGCGAAGTTGCCCAGATCAGCCACGGCTTTGATTTCTGTCCAGCATTTTGGGCGATTTTAACACCCTTGTTATGGTTCGACATCACCCACTACGTTTCCCAACCATTTTCGGTCGTATATACGCTATAAAGCTCGGATCTTTAAACTTCAAAGATCAAGAATCATACCTTTTTGAGCTTGTTTGGATCTCGTTTACTTGTTATCACAACTAATCGCTCTCTCTCTCTCTCTCTCGGATCTGCCCGGTTCTTCCCTCGGCCGGCGGCGAAGTTGTGTGGTGTGTGTGTGTTTTAGAGTGTGTTAGAAAAGTGATAGAATGAAAGATATTTTTGGGTTTAGGGGGTATTTATATCCCTTAAATCCCATGGACCTGAGGCCCATTCTCATTTAACCCATCTCAATTAATCCAAGTCCATGATCCGCTCCTTACCCGATATTAATTAATTACGCGAAATCACTAAACATGACTTCCTTTATTCAACATTATAAATTTTAGGATGTTACAGGTACTAAATCTATCTGGAATTCTATCTCACGCTTCGGTGGCAATCCCGGAAGATCCTCAAGGAATACTTCTGGGTAATCGCGCACTATAGGAACATCTTTCTTTTCTTTCGTCTCGGCCGTAGCGTTGACAACATACGCCAGGTAAGCACCGCACCCTCGCCTTAACAATCTCTCGGCTTTTATCATCGAAATGACGTTAAGCCCAGAACTTTCCTTATCACCATAAACCGTCACCGCACTACCATCCAAGGACTTTAACCTTCATACTCAGACAACCAATCCATTCCTAAAACCACATCGAACCCTCCTAAGGTCATAACATACAAGGTAACAGGGAACTCATGTCCCTCTAACTCTATCTTACAGTCTTTAACCATTCTCATTATTTTCACCGAAGTGTCGCTAGCGGTTTCTACTATCAAGGTTTCACACACTCGGCAACATTTAATTTTAGCTAGTTTACTAAATGTCGTAGCTACAAAACTTCTATTCGCACCCGAATCAAATAATACTGGAGCGGAAATACCATTTACTAAGAACGTACCAGTCACAACATCAGGAATCTGCTTGGCTTGCTCTTGGGTCAACATTTAAGCTCTGGTCCTTGGTCTTGTCGGTTCAGCATCCTTCTTCCCACTTCCTCCAGCTTCATTCTCAGTACATTCCCTTGCAAAGTGACCCGGCTTACCGCACTTGTAACATGCGGACCTTGCAGTACAATCTGGAGCGTAATGCCCCACCTTTCCGCACTTGTAGCAAGCATTCGTACCGAACTTGCACTCACCAGCATGACTCTTCCCACACTTATAACAAACATCTAAACCCTTACAAGTTTTGCACGACCTTTTCTCCCATACTTTCTGCTTCTTGTCTTTAGGGTTCCATAACTGAGTACCGGGCCGTTTAATAGGAGCGACCCATTTCTTCTC
This sequence comes from Bidens hawaiensis, assembly GCF_021521415.1. Lineage (NCBI taxonomy): Eukaryota > Viridiplantae > Streptophyta > Magnoliopsida > Asterales > Asteraceae > Bidens > Bidens hawaiensis. The sequence goes on from NW_027494189.1 coordinate 161,730, forward strand.
TTTCTTCTCGTCTTCCACCACAATATCATCTGCTGCCAGGTCTGCATAAACCATCTCTGCAAGTTCGACGGCAGAGTCAAAGGTAGCAGGTTTACTCGCCCTGACTAACATGCGGACTTTCTGTGGTAATCCCCTCACATAGCACTTGTGCTTTTTTGCCTCAGTGCTAACCATGTCAGGAACTAACCTAGACATTCGATTAAACTCGGTGGTATACTCACGATGTGTCATCGTCCCAGCTTTCAAGTTCAGGAACTTCATCTCCACCCTTTCAACCTCGGTGTCAGCACAAAATTTCTTTATAACCAACTCTTTCAGATCCTCCCACTTTATAGCCTTAATCTCCTCTTGACTCTTCCTTTTCTCAACTGACCCCACCAATACATAGCTTCTTCACCGAATGACTGAGTGGCGTAACCCACAGCTTGGTCGGGACGGCACTCGCTAATGCGAATAATTTTATACATGGCGGTTATCCACTGAAGAGTAGCGATTGCGTCTCCCAAACCAGTCAGCTCCGGCGGGCCACATCCTTTGAAGGACTTATAGTTGCACCTGCCTCGGCCTCTTTTCCCGTCATCGGATTTCACAGAATTAACCCCACTCGGGGCCTCTCTCTCTTCTTATTCGTCTCTCCTACCATCACCTTCTGCCCCTTCGGCAGTTCTTTCACGGCTTCCAGCAGACTCTCCATGAGTCATATTCTTCACAGTAGTGGCTACAGCTTGAACAATAGCTGCTTGGATTGCGGGATCCAGTTGAACCCCTTCATTGTTGACCGGACCTCCTTCAGTTGCACTCCCCTCATCTCCGGTGTTGGAAGCTATCTCAACCGAAGGTTGCTGGACACGACGAGGCCTGCCGTGTCGCCCAGTGCGACCTCTAGCTCCAACAATTTCTCCAGCTCCAGCCATCGTATTCTAAAAGGGAAAACACAAACGTCATCACTCAAGGAACTATATAGTACAAGGATAATGAGGCAAATAGGTAATAACAGTGGCCAGCTGTGATTAGCTGATCACGTTACTTTTCGTGTCCTATACATTTCCCTTTATGAGTCTATTTGTGCTGGTTCTACTTTAAACAGTTAGTCAGTCAAGACAATCAATTAATCCTATCCCTATCGTTGACATAACCTTTCTTTATCAATTAACATACATCATTTAATTATACATCTTACCTTTACTGATCTTGCTTGAGCGACACATGGCATTCTCGAAACTGGCATCTTCTTTCTTTTCTTACTTAAATCTCATTCTCTGTTCGAGTCTAAGCATGTAGGATGCTTAAATCTCTCGAACTTTGCTCTGATACCAACTTGAAAGGCCCCGTTACCGGTAGCCCTACTTTGGTGTTGGATATACTCATAAACGCAGTTCTAAAATCAGAGTTAATAAAAACATTCGCGGAATATAAAAACTTTCATAAAACATTACGTATCAAATCATAAACATGTCTTAAAACATTCTTCTTGTCTTTCAAAATCAAATCATAACTTATAAATCATGACAGGTCTTCAGATGCCAGACTCTTATTCTTCTGCCATGCCTCCCCGCTCAAGCCAGCTGTCTCATCCTACTTACCTGCGTGCATACTAAAAGTCAGCTACGCTGAGTGAGTTCTAGTTAATAACATCACATACTTTACATACATACATCCTTTCATTCATACTTTCATAACTCAAATTCTACTTTACTCTATTCTATTCTGTCTCAGATATTATTAGGGTCCGGTCCCTTTTTCTGCCTTGGATATTATTAGGGTCCGGTCCCTTTCCTGCCTTGGATATTATTAGGGTCCAGTCCCTTTTCTGCCTCGAGGTTATTAAAGGGCTCGGTCCCTTTTCTGCATTGGATATTATTAGGGTCCAGTCCCTTTTCTGCCTTGGATATTATTGGGGTCCAGCCCCTTTTCTACCTTTCTATTTCTTACATTTGTTCATAACATACATACATATCATTCATAGTCCATACATAACATTATAACTTGACAGTGCGTGCAATATCCGAAGATCGTTCACGTACCGACAAGCAATCATTCTTACCTTTCATAACGTACATACATATCATTCATATTTCGTACATAGCATTATAACTTGACAGTACGTGCAATATCCGAAGATCGTTCACGTACCGGCAAGCAATCATTCTTACCTTTCACATAATCACATAAGACATACACTTGTCGCTTAGGATAAATGTATTAACAATCACGTCGAGTATGCACACAGCCCCTAAAACATAACACAGAAATGGGGCTAGAAACTCACCTGTATGCGGTTACGTTCACCGTTAATAGTGATTACCTTCTTGAGCTGTTCACGGCTAACTGTATAATATGTACATGTGTCAGTTAACTATTACTACTCAAATCGTATTTCTATCTTTATATAACCCACAACGAACGGGGGTCCGGGGGCAGCGCCCTTGGCAGCGGTGTTCTAGGGGCGGCAGCCCCTAGCGGGGTCCAAGGGGCAGAGCCCTTGGCTGGGATTTTAATTCCTTTCTTAACACATTTTTCACTAGGATTTTAATTCCTTTCTCAGCAAACTTAACTTTTGGCGAACTTAATATTAGGCGAATTAATCATTAGCGAACTTGTATTAGGCGAAGTTCTCAGTGAGCGAACTTGTCAGGCGAACTTAAGCTAGGCGAACTTAAGTTAGGCGATGTTGACCATGGCGAACTTACGTATAGCGAAGTTAACTATGGCGAACTTACGTATAGAGATGTTAACCAAGGCGAACTTGATTTTAGCAAACTTGTATACTTCGCGAACTTATAGGGCGAAGTTATTAAGTAGCAGCGACGGGTTGATTTTCATTCAACCTTTACAAGCATCTTGCGATTTCAATACCGTTGTTATGGCTCGATATAACCATTTTCGTTCATATTTAACCCGTGTACACCGCAAAGCTTGTACCTTTAAATCTTAAAACGTTCCACACACGTCGCCGTACATAGCCCTAGGTTCATTAAGTTCGTTTCCAACGTCAAGTTTGCTACTTTACATTTCGTTTAGACCCGATTTACTTTATGTTTAAGTTTCAAAGCTAACCGATCCTAAAAACATAAACTTTTAAGGTAAAAGGCATAACTTTATGCGTTCGGTGTGGTCGCGGTTTGCTTGGTTATCTCGTATCTAGCTCGTATATTGAAGATCTAATAATGGCTGGCTTGATTTTGGACTCGAATCCCGTTTTCTCTCTCGCGGCCGTATGAGGTAGTGGTGTGTGTGTTTGGAGTGTGTAGAGATTAAGATGAAAGGAATAAGGATTTAGGGTTTTAGGGTGGTTTAAGGGGTATTTATATCCCTTAAAGCCCATGGACCTAAGGCCCATCACCCTCTAATCCACCAATCAATCCAAGTCCACGATCTTATTAATACTAATTAATTATTTAGGCCCAATAACAAAACGCGACTTTCTTTTATTTAATATTAGAATATTTTAGGATGTTACACGCTCGACGCTCGCTCGGAAATTGCTTGGAAAATGCTCGCTCGTTTTTTCGCTCGATTGAAAACGGGCCGCTCTGCTCGGTTCGGTTTGTAAACGAGCCAAGCAACGAGCAAGGGTATGCTCGGTTCGGCTCGGCTCGAATATTTTTAATTTATTTTATATATAATTATATATGAACAAATATATAAATATATAGACAAAACATATAAATATAAGCTTACAATTATTTTTACCCCTTAAAATTTTTCATATTCCGTTAATTTTATAATTTTATTTGTTCAATTCAAGTTTTTAGAAGACTAAAAGTTTGTTTACATGATCATTATATCTCACTCTAAACTTATTTATAATAAAAAATTACAATATATTACATGTTTGTCTAAAAACTACTAATTTATTTATAAAATATATTATTTACAATATTTAAATTTGTTTCTTATGGAATTTTTTAAAGTGAAAATAAATAAATAATGCTCGAAATCGCTCGATGTTCGATCGAAAAATGCTCGATTCGATTTTGGCTCATTTCGATTTTCGCTCGGTTGAAATTTCAGCCGCTCGGTTCGGTTCGGTTCGGTTGTAAACGAGCCAAGCAACGAGCAACCTTTCGCTCGGTTCGGCTCGGCTCGTGAACAACCCTACTTATACTACATACCCTCACCTTCAAATGGCCCAACAAACTTATTAGGCCTCACCCATATTCACTAGACCGCTTTGCGTTCTAACATGAATTGATTTAAAATATAGACTTTTAATCACCTCAAATATTCAAATAAGATTAATTTTCTATATAGTAATTAAAAACTTGATGCATTTAAACATATGTGTATAGTTGTATACCCACTCACATGTCACATAAAAAAAAGGTTTTAGGCTATTAGTGGGATAAAAGTTATAGACTTTTTATGGGATTCCATGCAATTCCTTATCTTTTCCTAAACTTAGTTTTACTTGCATTTTGGTTTGCATTAGCCTTAATTTACCTCTGCTTTGTCTTGCTGTAAAGATTTTCATTTAGGGAAATGTATATGTATTTATAAGGGGTTCATAATATCTTTTTTTTTCCCTTGTTTCTTTGTTCTGTTTTGTTAGTGATATAGTTTTGTCATTACTCTATTTTATGTTATTGGTGACTACTACTGTTACTAATAGAAAAAAAAAAGGTTTTTAAGGAGTCTTATATTCTTAGTTAACAACCTCTATACCTGATAAAAAATAAAGCTTGCCCTCATTCCCGCCTCTAATCTATAGCTTTCTCTATAAGTAGAATTTTACTGTGCATATTTGTTCGTTTGGTGTCAATATAAGACACATGTTTATATCTATATATAGCGTATAAATTTTATGTATCTATATTTTTGTAAATAGATGGATTTTTGTAAATACTATATTTTTTTTATTTTACTTTTTTGTATATATTTTTATGAAGTACAAGAAATATTTATCGAGTATGTCACTTATATTCAAAATGAAATTAGATTACAACAATTATCTAGGTTTCTTAGTATCTATAATCAAAGGCTCAAGCCACAAGTTGATTCTAACTAGTGATTAATACTCCAACATACACAAAGCTAATAAAAACTTAAGTTGGTGAGACTCCATGAGAGTGATGGATGCATGAATGAATAAATTAATAAAGAATTATCCATAAATAAGTTAAATATAATATAAAATAAGATGCAAATAATTTTCCAATTGGTGGGTGGATTAATAAAAGCAATTTACATAAAAATGATGTAAGCAGCAAATATTCATCCACTAAAAACAACCAATAATATCCAGAAATGGATTTGTATATTTTGAAATTGTTGATACAACTTTTGCAAGCATAAAGAGATCTACAATCTCATTCAAATCTTTTAATAACATTCTAAATATTTTATAATAATGATTATTAGAAGGTTTATTAAAAAAACAATAAAAATAGTGAACAAGAAAGAAATACCAACGGATTGCTTGAACACAGTATCACCTTTGTTGAAACTAATACCATTTATATTATTTGAATTCAAATTATTTAAGATAAGTGTTAGGATTAAACGCACACACGAAACCGAACACACACACGAAAGCAATAAACGAACACGAGGATTTAACGTGGTTTGGTCTAAACTGACTTACGTCCACGGGTGGCAACTAGGTATATCTTTATTGAGTGACCAAATATTACAAGTACATAATGTTGTTTATATAGAGACTGAACTAGGGTTAGTAAATTATTATGCAAGAAATCTAAACCGGGCCGGGCTTGGGCCCGACCGCCCACACCCGTCTCCTCTTTTGACTTCATATAATAAACCGGGCCAACAAGGCCTACGAACCCAACAATCTCCCACTCGGAGGCCTTGAGTACTCTCGTCTGCACTCCTGATTGTACTTCTGTAATATGAACATTAAACTTCTTCTAGTTGCCACCGCCTTCTCATCAATTAACCAGAAGGCCCGTTGAAGCTCCCCGGAGCTCCAACACGTCAGTCACGGCTGAAACTGCCCCTGACCCATTCTCTGTCCCTACCGGCTCCCACTGTAACGAACTACCGGATCCTGAGATAACCTGAGAACAAACACTCTCCATATTCAGCAAGTAATTCATTGGTGAGACTTTTACAGCTGGAATACTGGTCTTCTTAATCCACTGTCGACTTGGAACTGTAACTGAAACACGACCTGTGCTCCCACTGTCACGATGTCCCCCAACTGATTTAACCTTCCTTGCTCGTTCATCCTGAATCTTCACTTTGGCTCTGGGTTTGTTACTTGCAAAACGAACCTTCTTCTGCCCACGAGATTCTGTGAAGCGGATTTTGTCTTTCACCAAAACTGGATCCACTCCTTTCGATGACATATCGACCATATACAACGAACCCATTTTTCTTGCCACGAGCAACAACGAGATTCCCTTTGACTACTTTCCACTGCCCATTCCCGAACTTAACATCGTGCCCTTGGTCATCCAACTGCCAAACTGAAATCAAACGTTTCTTCAAACTTGGAATAACCCTCACGTCTTTCAAAGTCCAAGAAGTACCGGCTGAAGTTATCAAATCAACGTCTCCCATACCCGTAACCTCTAAAATATCATCATTCGCTAGTCGAACCTTTCCAAAATCCCCAAATTTAAGATTCTTCATCGTTTCACTACAGTGAGTGGCATGAAACGATGCACCAGAATCCATCACCCAAGCATCAACGCTACTCTCAACACTACAAACCAAAGCCTCATCACTACTGACCCCGTCATCTGTGTCGTCTTCTGTAACGTTCACCTCTTTCTTACCATTCGGACACTGATTCCTGAAGTGTCCTTTCTCTTTACAACCCCAACATTCAATATCCTTACGAGTCTTAGACTGACTCCTCTTCCTGCTCCCACTGCCTCGCTGTTTTCCCCTACCTCTACCTTCTGTGACTAGCATATTGCCTGATGATTCACCTGAACTTCTGCGTCTTGAATCTTCTCCCAGAATCAGATCTCGAATCCCATCGAAAGTAATATTTGTAGACGAACTACAAACTGCAGTCACTGTTTGCGACCAACTGTCGGGCAAAGAGGATAATAACAAGAGGCCTTGAACTTCATCATCAAACTTAATGTCAACTGACACTAAGCGGGACAAGATCGAATTAAGATTATTGATATGAGTTGTAACTGACCCACCCTCTTTCATTCTTGTTGTCACTAGCTCTCGGATAAGATAGACTTTATTCGCTGCCGAAGGCTTCTCATACATGTTGGATAGTGCGTCCATCATACCACGGGCTGTGGTTTCTTTCATGACGTTAAACGCCACATCTTCCGACAACGACAATGTAATACAAGCCCTAGCTTTCTTGTCTAACTTCTTCCAATCTGCTTCTGACAACTTTTCTGGTTTTTCATCCTCAAACACTACATCCAAATCTTTCTGACAAAGTAGTGCCTCAATCTGCATCTTCCACCAACCGAACTTCTGTCCGTCAAACTTCTGTATCGAAACATTTCCGTCTTCTGCCATAACAATGACTAAAACGAAAAACTGGATAAAAAAAAAGAGACAGACACAGCAACACGAGCCTGAACTTAACGATTGTTCTACTGAACTCTGTTAAAAAATCAACCTATTTAACGCAGTGGAATATTGAACTGAAAATCAGAAACTGAAACTTTAAACTGAAACAATAAACCTGACAAACGCGGTTGGCACTGGTTTTGGTTTCTTTAACGCTTCTTCTAATTGACAACGGTTCTTCAACTAAAACAGGATCTTGATATAACTGTTCTTGACTCGTACTTTGGATAATATGATCTCGACCCAAAAAAACTCTAATTGTGCTACTGCTCAATTTTGGTTTGCTAGCACAAAAAGAAAATACACAATGACAATTGGGTTACTGCCCAATCTACGGCCCAAATAAAGAAATTAGTTTAAATCCACAACTAATATTAAATTATCAATGGCCTTCTCCTGCCCTATGTTTTCACGACCAAAGAAAAAATTGAAAGTAACCACCTAGACTCCCTTTCTGCTAGATTTAATGAAAAACACAAATCAAAATAACCTTCGATGGCGATGAGTTTAGGGCTTGGTCTTTTTATTTCATTGATCTTGTCGACTAGAATCTGCCCGAAAACAAGCACACGGCTAAAAACTAGTGGCAGTCAAACGTGGTTGATGCGGTGACGACTTTCGAAGCGGAACCTCAACGCAGATCTGCGGCGACACAATATACTGGTAACAACTGCGAAACCCTAGCAGCAGTTAGCGGTAACGCGGCGGAACCCTAGCCCCGATCACTGGTGCGGCGGCGACACGCGGAACTGGTTCACCGTGTTCTTCGTGTGATCCGAACCTAAGCTTTGATACCACTTGTTAGGATTAAACGCACACACGAAACCGAACACACACACGAAAGCAATAAACGAACACGAGGATTTAACGTGGTTCGGTCTAAACTGACCTACGTCCACGGGTGGCAACTAGGTATATCTTTATTGAGTGACCAAATATTACAAGTACATAATGTTGTTTATATAGAGACTGAACTAGGGTTAGTAAATTATTATGCAAGAAATCTAAACCGGGCCGGGCTTGGGCCCGACCGCCCACACCCGTCTCCTCTTTTGACTTCATATAATAAACCGGGCCAACAAGGCCTACGAACCCAACAATAAGTTCATAATTTGTTATCTAATTTATTTCTTGTTGTTTCATGTGTATTGGGCCATCTGCGGCTAATTGGGCTGATGAATTGGATTAAAGGTGAGAAGATGTGGGCTTCTGGAAGTAGTGAGGAGGAAAAGAAGGCCTGGGTAGGTGCACAAACTGAGTATTTTTCGGAACCGAAACCGGGTTGGTCGGGTTTTTATCCGGTTTTGACCGGGTAGAGGTGGATCCAGTTTCGGTGAGTCTTATCTGAGGAATGGAAACTTGCTTCAAATCCGCGGGAAGGGTACACCGGGATTGGTTCTGGGTCAGATGCACCTGGATCGGGTCCAGAACCAGGTTTTATGCCCAAGTCTACCTTGGTATAGTCCCAATTTTAGGTAAGTTCTTTTGGAAATTTTGTATAAATTTGTTGAATGTTTTTTTTTAAAGATGATTTAACTTTTTTTTTTCATATATTGTTTGTCTAGATGATGTACAAGCCCGATTTTAAAACTATATGAAGAACCCATATAGAGAAATTGAAAGTGTATTAATATATTGTATTTTCACTTTTTCAGTATTCATTTACTAACAATGTATTTTTAACCCGTATTTACAAGGACTTGATTTGATCTTTTTATTATATGACTTGACTAACCGAAACATATATTATCAAGTGAGACATTCGAGCATAGAAAAATATTCGACTCCATTAAAAGATTGCATGGGTCCGCAAGTATAATGGGTATGTGATATTATGTAAAATAGTAGCATGTGATATGATATCTTTTGTTGTAAACATGGATATTGAGTATTCACTATTGAGTATATAGTTTGTGGTTTTATAATTATTATTATAACAAGTTACGTGGAGAACCGATGTCGCACGTTATGTGTTAACATGGTTTAGTGACATCCATGCAGATTAACCACATATTAAAAGTGGCTTTTTGTTGTGGAATTTTTGGGACATAACAATTAAACAAACTCAAATAGGATTTGCATTTTTCCACTCTCGGCAAACTTTGCTTTATAAAAAATAAGAGTGTGACATTAATGTATAAAATAATAAATATAGTTTAAAAGAATACTATTAGTGTAGGTCCAAATCAAGATCTAAATCATTCTTAAAATACAAACCCGAGACGGGTGTGCTTAGTGAAATCGAATAAACAAACAAATATATAGATGATGTATGACTGCATTGATAATCGAATGATTTAATTACACAAGTCGAGTGGTTATAATACCAAAGGAGTATACATCTATACTATTAAGTCCCGGCCCACCCAAGGTGAGCTCCCTTTCGGTGGGTGATTTCACTACACACACACACACAAACATGATATGAACAATAAACCCCATATTTATAATGAAAACCAGAATTCTGACGTTAACACAAGGTTATCGCGTCTAATGAAGTTCTTGTACGCCAATAGATGTCACATAGCCTTAAATCTCACGTGCTTGAAGTAGTCGTCAAAGCCTCTTTGATATTATAAGTCACCTTTAGTCCTTAGAATTATTAAATAGATTTTCAATAAAACATGATGATTGTTCACGGATCAAATAATAATTCAAACCATACAAAATAAAAGACATTAAAGACATTTTTATTACACTGATGATGAAACATGCTTAATATTTCAGTAAAGCTTCCATCAATGACACTTCAATAAATACAGTCAGTGGTTCATCAGCAAATGCAATAAGTAATAGTCGGTGATAGTTTTCTCACACCATTATTTTTCAAAATACCACAAGTGACAAATAAATTGTGTCATCCACCTTCATCTAGGGATTATAGGTGGATACGTGTGCATTGCTAAAAGCGTTATGCTTTGCAATGAAATACGTACAATTTATATATACAAACATATATATAACTGTTATACTGTGATTTTTTGTCCTTCAATTCTCTAATTTGTCATGTTTTATGAGATACTAGTAAGACACATATCGGCTTAATTTCTTTTTAATATCTGTCGATAATCTGTCATCAATAATTTCTCAATAAGTTTCTATTGACGATGCTCTTAAAAGGATTGTAAATTGTGAAATCAACTATTAATACATTGCGTATTCACTTGGTCAATTTAGTTCTATCAAGAACTTGCACATGATCACTATATGATAGTGTATACACCATTCAAAACAAGATGCACATGAGTTTTTTCTTCTTCTTTTTTTTAATGATCGAATTAAAGAGAATTTGATGTATCTTATTTGTTTTTATTTAATTTCATTATAATTGGGTCCATGGTAGAAGACAAATGGATTCACAAACATCAAACATTAACACTCAAAGTGGGTTCCGAATCAGACGTCAGCAAAAAGTAACACGAGTGTTCTCGAACAAAGATTTCTTTTAGCATTGCATAGAATCATCATTCTTCATTAAAGTAAAATTTAAAAACAAAAACATTAATTTTTTAAAAAAAAAACAAAATTATGAAAAAGCCCTTGCTTTTTCTTATAACCCACTAATCTATTTTAGTTGTACATATCCAACCTTTCTTATTATTAGTATTATTATTCTTTCTTCTCTTCCACACCCTCTCAATCACTTCAATTCTAAATTACACTCGTGGCGCCTCCACCGCGATCATTGGTGGTGTTGGCATCGATGCATTGATCGCGATAGCCGTGACATGCGGTTTGAACATCTCGCCTTTTTGCATCTCAAGATCATTTACTTCACCGCTATTAGCTATCATCATGTTCATGTTGTTATTATTTTCGTTGTTTCCTGAATTAGCTTTTACAGGATCAAAGATTTCTTCGGCTAACTCTTTCTCCTTGTGCTCCTTGTACTTTCCCCATAGAACCGAGTACAATCCGATCACTATGAGTATCGCGCCCAAAACACTATAAAATTAAGGTTCAATAACTTGTTAATACAAGATTCACACACTTTAGGTTATATCATATAATATAGTAATTCATGAAAAGACATAATTACCCTCCCATGTAGATCTTTTCAGCTAAAATGAATGAACCCATGATTGCAACAATGATCATCATTAGTGGACTAAAAGCAGTCACAAAAACTGGCCCTCTGGTTTCCATTACTAGACCTTGCACATAATATGCAATGCTTGATGACACAATTCCCTATTGAATATTAAGTCAACAAGTCAGAAGATTGAGAAAGAAATATAATATTATTCTAGATATATATATATATATATGCATACAGCATAGGCAGCAGCAAGAAGGTTCATATCCCATCCAATAGTCCAAGTACCAGGCTTGTGATCCATCACTAAAGTAACAGCAATGGACTGTAAAGTGCCAATCAAGCATACCAAACAAGTGAGAGATAGAGGTGCTGTGTATCTTCTCATTGTCACATTCTGTAAAACAATCAAACCCTAATTAGATACAAACAAAACACTTAATTTGCATGATAGTGTACCTTGTATAATAATGATTAATAATTGAGATCATAATTTTCACAAGCGTCTAGCTTTACACACACCGTCTGACATCTAATCCCATACTGGTTTCAATAGAAGTCAGACAATTGTTTGACAAAAAACTTATTTTGAGTTTAACTGTCTGTGGTCAAAACAGTCGCCAAAATATTGGCCAAACAATCGTTCTGGCCGATAAGCAAAGTTTGACTATGACGACCGTTTTATGTAGTGAAATCAGATGGGGGCGGTGTAGCTATGGCATGATTTTTTTTTATTATTTTTTTTATAATATTATACCTGAAGGATGAAAAAAGAAGCCCATGCAAAGGTAGCAATAATAAGAAGAATGGACCCAAAAACCCAATCTTTATCAGAAGATCCTGTTGTTGCAGAAGTTGTCTCAGAATAGTGAGGGTGAACATGTTTGGTCCAAAACAGCTCAACCACATTACCCTTGTAAAGTGTCATCAACATGGCTCCTGCTACTGTGACTATGGTTCCTACCACCTTTGCTTGACACCTAACCTTCTTTATATCCAATATCTCCATCCTAATTTGTTCAAAACATATAGTATGTTAGATTCATTACTACATTAACTACTAGTGGTGTGCAAAGGTCCGGTTTCTTTTTTGTTTCAGCTCCGTTTCCTTTTTTTTACAGTTTTGCCCGTTGAGCTTGAAATTTAATGGTTTTAGACTTAAATCATCTCGTTACATATATTTGAGCTAAAATATATGATTTATATATATATATATATACTTATTTATTAAATTATTATGTATTACTTAAAATATAAAAAAATAAACAATGAAAATCTGGAAATTTGGTTCGGTTTGGTTTTTTTCAGTTTCATGAACGCCCCTATTCACTGCTAAAAAAAGACCGTTACAAGCATAGATCGAAATACCTGCAGAGGACGGCCATAACGAAGGTCATTGCTGGTAGCATGTTGCTCATGGCACATGAAAAAGTGGGAGATGTTAACTTTAATCCAGCATAGTAGAAGTTTTGATCGATCACCGGACCAAGAAGACCCAACACAAACATTTGCATGAATAATGAAAATGTAATTTTGGGCCTACGATTCCTACAATCACAAAAATCAAATACTTTATAATATGATCAACAACATAGGTTTAAAGAAACATGTATGTATCTAAACAATGGATATTTTGTTAAGCGTAATATTGTGTAAGCATATGGGTAATTGTCGTACTTACAAACCTAGAGGTTTTCTTAGTTATATTTACTCCTAGTTGATTCAAATAAGGTTTAAAGTTTGTTTAGAATTGCTAGGGTTATATATATTATATACCATTCATACTTAACATATATATACCTTTCTAGGTAAAGAGCGAAAGGTGCGATAGCAGCAGTTGCGAATGCATGACGATAAACAACGAGGACATAGTGGCTCATGCCACGATTCAACGACACTTTGGTGATGATATTCATCCCGGCGTATCCAAATTGTAAGCAAATCATAGCTATATACGGCTTCGAGCTCAGGAAAAACCTGGCAAAACATCCTAGCTTCCCTTCCATTCTGTTTCTATAACTTGATTGAATTGTGAGTAGTGAGATTTTGTAGCAAGAAAAGTAAGGAGATAGAGGAAAACACTACTCTTAAGATGGTTGTGTTTGTCCTAAATAAAACAATGGATATATGGGCATATTTATAGGCAGTGTGGGGGTGAGGTGTAAAAGAACTAAAGGTTGTATCTATTGAATATTCTTGCTTATAGCTTCTATATGCATGCATGGTACATCATATCTACCATGTGTTCATTCCATTATTTTATCCCTATTGTATGGCACCAAGTTAGCTACAAATCTACAATTATGATTTATGTTCCATACCAATGAAACCTTTTTTTAGATGGATGCTTAATTACTACATGCAAAACTGCCTTTAGTTTTAAACAAATTTTAATATAGAACTACAAATATTTTATATATAATACACATTGTTTTTAAATATGATAAATAATATGCTCTTTTAAGTGTATGTTTTTCCCTTTCTAACTACATGTACGTAGTTTTGTATTCAAACAAATGGTTATGCGGTTCTCACAATCCCAACTTCGATATTGTATTAGCATATCCCTTGTGTATAATTTATAAATACTAGCTTCTTAACAGACCAAAGTTTACTGATATTCATAGGTAAATTATTGGCCAACAATAATCCATGTCGACCATTAACCAGCATCGTCATACATTTCCACTTGCGCTCACAATGTATGTTTCCCCATGTCAATCATAAAACCATCCTCTATGGTAGGGGGGCTTCGAAGCCCCTCCACCGTGTCACGTCAGCACCACGTAAGCACCGGGGGCATCGAAGCCCCATCCAATAATGCCACGCTATGGTAAGGGCGCCCATCCAAGCCCCATCCAATATATAAATTTTATATATGTGTGTGTGTGTTTGAGAGAGAGAGAGAGCCGTTAAAGGGGAAGGGGGCCACAATTTTTCACTCACCGTGCCGGCCGTTGGAACACCCGAACCAGCCGCGCCCTTGGTTGGACCGCGCCCCACGACACTGTTTGGCACCCACGGCGCCCAAAAAAACCACCCCACCGGGTCTAACCATCTATGTGAGCAAAATCAAGTACAAATCAAGTGTAACTGTATGATGATTATATGAGTGAAATTAATATTGACATTTACAAAAGGTGAAAGCTAGAACTAGTACTGTTTTTTTATTGACAATGAACCAAGTTTAGATTATTAAATTCTAATTTGTTTGTTTTGAAACTAGTATCAACTCAAAATGAAAAGTATTTCAATTATTGAATGAATATTTGATAATATGGATCAGGTGATGATGAGAGATTAAACGAGCAGGCGGCGTTCACTAGTTAGATCCTTTTACAAAACATGATTTATCTCATAATATACAATCGTGCCTTCGGGCGAGTGCCCATGGGTGTTGGTCTAATGTGAGGGTTTTTCCCATATCGAAAGACGAGTGTATTCCGATTTGGTGAATTTAGCCAGTAGCTCATTTAAATAATTCGTTGTTCGTTAAAAAATTTTGAAATATACATTATAATCATCTTTTTATTTTAATTTCGTATTCTTGATTTTTTAAGAGTTTATTAACCATTTTCATAATATGGATCTCTACGTGGTTTCAATTGTGGGATTTGTGGGTGAGTGAAAGCTAGTTAAGTGGCAAACTATATTTTAGTTAATGGAACTATGACGCCTTATTGGGCCCATCTATTTTTATTTCTAGTGGATGGCCCCAGCTAACATTACTTCTTTCCGTCAATAAACGCCGTCGTTTCTAGACAATTTTTGTATGTAATGAGACTTGTCGACTATGTTCAATCCCTTGTGATAACAATTCTCTAAGCATTATTAATTACAAATTACATATTTCGTTAGATTTATTAATGAAAATGTCATGAATACAATGTTTATAACTCCTATAAAGAATATTAACTATATTTTTAAAAAAGAATTAAAAAATCGATTTAGAGAAATCGAAAGTTGTTGCTTAAACGTGTAGGTAATAATTTGGCTTTTTGTTAGATCGTTTTCTGTGGGAAAAAAACGTCACTAAATAAAGTCGATCTTAGAGACTTATTTATTTTTGGGCAATATGATCTAAATATACTTTGTAATATATTTAGTTTTCGTGAAAAGTCTCATCTTTAAAAGTAACTAGATGGTAATGGTTTTGACTTGAAAAACCGATTACTAAAATCTATAATATAAGTATGTTGTTTTTAAACATGTTCCTAACATACTGGTGAAGTTGTTATTCAGTTATAAATTCATTGATCAAACATAAGCGTAAAGACTCAATTTAAATGAATTCTAGAAAAATGGAAACCCACAAATACGATTAAGCGGGTAAGTTGATTAAGCGATTGATTCAATAGTCATTCTAGTTTTTGATATACACATTTAGGTTACACCTTATAAAGTTCATTTTTGTAATTCAAAACGTAAGTCTTTATAACTATTTTCATTTTATGTTACGTGTATATCAGAAAGTGGCATAGAGAAATCAATGTTTTCATATAATAATAATAACTCTCCTTTTTGTTGAAAAAAAGTGTAAGAAAAATATTGCTATTTATACTTTTGAATTATCTGCAATGATTGGTTGATGAGTTTTGCAATGTATATATCCAAATGTTTTTGTATTTAATACATTTAAATAATGTACAAAGAAATACTCATGACAACTTTTTATTATAATATACAAGGAAATTAACGTTGAGTATTTGGTATAATCAGCAATAGTTTAATTATATAATTGAAATAAAATAAAATAAAAACGTACTAATAATAATAAAGTAAGTAATATACTAACTTTTAAGGAAAGTAGAGTTCAATTACTTGTGGGTTACAAAGCAGGCAAGCATAAAATTAAATGCTTTACTTAAAATGACCATGAGAAAACAAATGTGATATTGAATACTCAATGAATGAATTTTAAGTCATCTCTTGATCACTTATCCGAAAAAAAAAAGATGGAGGGCTTGAAACTTTATAAAAGTGAATAACTTTACTCTTGTTTTAAACGTTCAATTCGGCCCATCTGTGTAAATCCTATTTCGATTCGCATGTTTACATAAGACCAAACGTACCGGCCGTTGTGGCGGTAGGCTCGGGTACACCGCCCCTTGGGTGTTTTGGGCTTTTTTATTGCGTTCAACATTTTCTACAAAAAGCCACCCCCTTTAATCCCCCAACCAATTAATTTTTTTCCCACAAACTTCAACCAATTAAATATTTATGTTATATATATATTTAATTTAATATATATATTAATTGAGTAATAATTGCAAGGGATTTTTCACCGCTACACTTATTTTTGCAAAAAACAACATTGCTTATTAAGACGTCACATATCGTAAAAAGCTCAAGGGTGGGTTTTACCACTACACATGGTCTTACGGACTAATAATGTTACACCGTATTTCTTTTAAGAGAATTTACTTACGTTAGAGAACCCTCCAAGGTGTAATTAAGTGTATTTTAAAGTTTAAGAGTTAACCTTATCTTTATGTTAAATCTTCATTACGGTCGATCAGTGTACATTGTATGTCATCTCTCTCGTCTAACGAACATATTAATAAGATGATCGAGACGCATGAGATCGATGTGAATCCACTCCTTTTTATGTAATTGTTTTGGTTCTTTCTTTTCAAAGGGTTAATCCATCCTTTATATGTCATTTTAAGACATCTCATCCCTGTAATTAGTATGTGTTACATATTTTATATAACTATATTGATTATATATTATTAACCTGCTAACAATAACAGGAAATGCAGATTATTAAAGCTTTGGACTCCACTTCACAAGAATAATGTTTAGTGGGCATATTTCTGGTAGAGTTAAAAGACTCAAAAAAAGAAAACCTATTATGAATGAAACAAAGGAATAATACTTTAAAATTGTCTAACTTTGTGATAAAGAAACGTTACTATACTTTAGGTTACACATTTAGTTCACATGTTTTATTCATACATAAATAATAACTAATATTCTAGAGTATTCGTATTAAGTATTTTATAAGTAATCAACTCTTTAGAAAACCAAAATGCTTATCTTTTAAAACGTGTTTATCCGAGATGCTTATTTTACCCACGTGATGAGAATAATGTGGCTAGTATGTTTAAGTTGTAGGCATACGCAAAATATGCGGGCTGTTCATTATACTTACTTCAAACATAATTTTATAAATCGTGTGTGTTGACTCTATTCGTCAGCTTATCGCTATAAGCATTTTGTCAGGTGGTCGTAGGGATGGATGAATGGACCGGAGCTTGTAGCAAAGAAAGTTACTCTTGAACGACCGTATAGTGCTCTTGGATCAGAATGTTTTGTGAAACTTATGGGTTTTGTACTACTTTAAACAAGACTAGTTTTGGTACCTTGTATTTAAAAGGTGTTGATCAAGTTTTAATACAAGTTACATGTTTTATAAAAGTATAAATCATTTTAATTTGTAATTAGAATTCTACTGCGTATAACTGTATAAGTAACATGTACCAATATGGTCTCGCACATTCATCCTTTGGTTGGTCCGTGACGGAGGATGACATTAAAGTTATTTACTACCAAATTGAAAGAGGAACTTATAACAGTCTATAATCTGATTGCAACAATCACTCACCTTACAAAATTAAAAATATATGTATATATATGAATAAAAGAAAGAAAAGGAAATGAGACTTTCAAGCTTCTGAATGTGTTGTGACATGTTCCATTTTTTAGGATGTGTATGTTCACTAAAATAATCAACAGTACCAACATGATTGATCCATTATGTGACACATATATATATTCCTCATCATAAAAAGAGAAATAATTGGAATTGCTAAAGTCATTCTAGATTAGACATCTTGTACTTGTATACAAACCCTACCACCCTTATTAACCAAACACTGTTATTTTTCTGCATGCCACAAGCTAAAAGACCCCTCTTTTTGCGTTTAATCATCAAACAAAATGACGTGTTTGTTGTAAAAAAGATGCGAAAATGCGAACCACATTTAGTCTTTACACTTAGCGCAAAACTAAACAATTGTCGTTTTCTCGAAAACCAAAGTTTAACATAATACCAAATTCTATATGCTTGTAATATATGATTAGAATTGTAATTAATTATCTTTATCATAAATATAGGTAATGATTAGTTTAAGTTTTGATTTTTAATATCCTTTAAAATATGTGATCTATAGACTTATGGTTTAAAACCTTGTGGTTTACTTGTACATTAGTTTACTCGTACATGACAAGCTCTCGCGTAGCTACGGACTTATGGTTTAAAACCTTTGGGGGTTAAATGTCATTTCTGATAGATGTTTAAAGCGTTCGTAAACTTTGGTATGATATTGAAACTAAAGGGACTACTTGTGCCAACTTTCATTCTCAGTTTGTTAAGACTCTTGTTAACGGTCAAATTGAGGAATATAGTTTATATAAGAGAGAGATTAAAATGTTTAGGTTATTGATTTGTTTTTCGATTCAACTTGTAATCATTTTCGTTTTATAATCCATAATAATAATAATAATTATTATTATTATTTGATTTGTTCAATTTCATCGATTCTTGGTGTTACTTCTTAACACCGGGAAACCTTAAATTTATAACGGTATCATCGTATATTTACCTTCTGAAAACCGAGTAAATTATCTAGAAAATAGCTAGAAACTTGTGAAAGAAACATGACCAAGTGGAGCATGTACACAAGAGGGGTGAACAAATGGATATCTAATCATCCACCAACTAGGAAGTAGTAACACCTTAAATACTATGATCATGTCACCCGACATCTTATGCGAGCTTTGTTGCTACCAAATAGCTACTGTCTGCTCTATAATTCTGTGCCGAAATCATTTGCAACATATTGGCAAAACGTCTGCGTTGATCACGTAAGCTTTGGGGACTTGTTCATGGCCTCCATGGCAATGGGAAAGCTAGTGTTTGTGTAATTATGATATCCACATATCACCTATATGAATGTAAATTAAAGGGAACAATAATTAGTCACAGTGGAGAGCATGAAGAAGTGGAAAGTGGTGTGTTTGTATATATCTATCTAATCATTTCATGGTAATCACACATACACCAAAGAACATAACCAAGAATATAAATTGTATAGCCATTAGGAAAAATAAAAAAAAAATTATAAGTTGTATAAGAGAACCCCCGATAAACATATGATTCTAGTCCACGGCCGCACTAGCAAGTCACTATTGTCGCTTGGCGGCCTTTGGAGTAGTGCTCTGTAGCAACATTAACTATTGGCGTGTTCTCGAGAACAACAATTTACCCGGGTTGGCTCAACCTTTTTCAAAGCCTGTAGATCGAAATAAGGTTTTTTAAGAAGAAACGTGAGCAGACCCAAAAAAATGTATGTGACCCGACCCCAAAATTTTGTTGACGGAACAACAACAACAACAACAACAACAATAATAATAATAATAATATACTTGAGGACCGAAAACATGGGCGTGGCTTATTAAGGGCCCAAGGACAACACCCCCCCCCCCCCCCCCCTCTTCTCATGTTTTCGCCCAACCTTCGTCACTCTCGAAAGAAAGTTTACAAATTGGTGGAAACAACCTTTGCAAATGGGCACATTGAGATTCCACTAGAAGGATTGAAGGGATCAGATGGGGGACAATGTGTAAGAGACACAACTGTCACTAAGAGGATCTAAAGATATTGTCACAAGTCAAAATGGGCTGCATTATTTACTATGGCCAGATGGAGATCAAATAATTGAACATAAAGATTTGTTATGAAAACTTTTGTGGAAATTAAAACATGATGGCAAATGATGAAAATCTGAAGATTAAAAAGTTGTAATGCGAAATGGAAAAAGATTATAGCTAACATTAATCATGACATGCATATGCATAGATTTACATAATTAGTGCTCTGATTATGTGCATTGTGACATAGTTTGATTATATTCTGATAATACAATAATATATGATTCAAATTATGTTTTATCTTTTTTTACCTTCTGTCTTTACCAAGACGAAAACTAACATACGTCCACGTATGTTAGGTGCAGGTAACATCTTTTAAATAATAAATACATACATAAAAATTTATTTGTTAATAAAAAAGAAATGAAATACGAAAAGAAGATACGTGCATCCTTAAACAAAGAAGTCAAGGAAGCGACATCAGTCCCTAAAGAGGAATGGTGTCACATGGTCAGAGAAACACGGTTACATGCTAGAGAGATCAGAGATGCACGTGTGATGCAACGAGAAACATAAATACTGATTTCAAATTTGTAAAATACTATAAATGCACACCTATATATTATCATTATCATAAAATGAATACTTTAGTATCTATATTTTTTTTCCATTCATCAAATAAATGACATACAATCCTGCTCTTATTCAGTTATTCTAATATATATTATGGTAGTATATTAACAAGAACCATTATATAGGTTGTTTCAAAGTTTGGAACGCATATGTTCATTTCTTTCGTAAGAATATTTTTCACATCTAACTTTACCTTAATTTCCTAGGCATAACAAGCATACTACTATAAGTTAAAATCATAAGTTTATTGATCAATCGATCGAATATTTGAATGACTACTAATCATCGTTCATCACAAAACAAAACACAAACGACTCGTCATTGTCAAGAATAAAAATACACAGTTAATATCTTCTTAGTAATAAAAAAAATGTTTAGATCCATCATCTGTGACACTTGCAATACCATTACAGACAAGCTATATGATTAGATGAATAAGTCAAAAAATTTGTTCTTAATCATGCACTCGATCCTTCATATTAGTTTTTTTTTGGCTTTACAAACTTTGACTCAAATTTTCACTTTTTGCTTTCTTTACACTACACTAATCTTTTCTTAATTAAAATCATGTTTGAAGATATTTAATTAGGTTTGAATATTTAAATTACTATATTTTATTTTAGGATTTTGTAGATTTCTTAATTATAAAGGAAGACAATAACAATCATGCATCACTGGCTTGAGTCATTTTAGAGGCTTTAAACGAAGCGACGATAACTACTTAACTAATTATCAAAATCATCCAAACAAATAAAAGCAATCGTTCCCTCTGTTTATTAATCTAGCCGTTCCACACTCTTTTAACTCCTTTTTTCGTCACTGATTGATCTAGTCGTGAACATTAAAGTTTCTAGAAGGTAGGAAACCTAATAAGGTGTTGTTTGTGGCACAAAACACTACAATTCAAACGACTTTCATTGATGGTAGAGATTATTTATTCACCAGTAAAGATACCAATCGGTGATAAAATTTATGAGAAAATCAGACGTGGGTAACTAGAAACTCAACCAATGGATTAACGATTAATGCTATTGATGCATCACTTAAGGCATGTTCACCTTATGCATCACTTCTTTTCCTATTTATTTGGGGGTTGTAACAAAAACATGTCCCTAATGATTGCAAAAGGTTTCATGTATTATTGCAATGAGGGTCAAAGATTCACTGAAATTTGACCAAAAGATTCATTCCTTCATATCAAATGCATCTTTAAGCTCAATCATGCAATGCATTGCAATCTTTGTAGCTTTTATGCTTTACTTCTTCATTAACAAACTAATAAAATGATCAAGATGTTACTTTTGTAGGAAAGCAAAGTTAAAAAGGCCCAATTAATGCTTAATGTTTAATATATCCCTCTAAAAAGATGTGGAGTTTCTCAATATCAAATTCAACAAGGACAAGTCATTGTAATTTTCTAATAATTTGATTTTGTTTTTATTTAAAAGATGTTTATTAAAGGTGAAAGGGTGCACAGATGACAAAAAAATAAAATAAAATATGAAGTTAATCAACTAAGGAGAAAATATATAATTAATTTTTTTTATTATACAAATAAACGCGAGCCATAACAAGAAAAGGTGGTCATGTAGATTATTTGTCTAATTATTAATTTGTTACAGTTTGATGATCGCACGAGTGGATTCTACTTTAATCTTAAAAATATTTACATTCAATTATGCATTAAAGTCAAGTATGGAGTATGGACTATAACAGTCAATAGTGACTTAATTCTCTTCTCTTGTGTTGTGATGTCATTTCCTTTTAACACCCAAAGTTTTAAACTTTAGCTTTTGCTTTCTTATGTATGTTAGATCATATTTTACTGAAAATCAATGCCTCATTAGCTTTAATTTCTTTAAAAACTTAACAGGGTCGGATCCAGGGTTAGTGAAATGAAGCTAGTGTTTTAAACTCCCACTTCCTAACGCTGGCCCGGCTCCGAGAAGCCAAAAAAATTTGGGGCCGACGGCGAAAATTTTTTTGGGCATCAAGTAAAATGAGTATTTTGTTAGCTTTAAACAATTAAATTTTTAAATGGTCATACTTGGTTATGATTTGAGTTGTTTAAAAAGTTATATATAACAATAAGTTTAAACATGTTTCAAATGGGACTAGAACCCACAACCTTTTTGTTGATAGTAACACCTCTTTGCCACTATGCCAAACTAGTTGTTATGCAATTGGGTTTAAAACATTAAATATACATCTTGTTACTCATAAAAATACATATAATTTTTTTTTAAATCCGGGCCTAACGGAGTGTCGAGCCGGGGGTCGTCGACCATCCCGCCCTCCCTAAAGGCCGGCCCTACCCCCCCCCCCCAATTTCCAAAACATAATTAATAATTATACATCTGTAATTTGGGATTTTGATCGTTGTGTGCGATTTGACTGTTGTTTAAATTGAATTAGGTTCGGGAAGACGTAAAGTACTACATTACTTCTGTATTCACAAAATATAATAACAGCATTTTGATTTATTTTGAGTGAAAGCAAAATAACCTTCTTTACAACAAAGGCCCGTTTTTATATCTCGTTCTAGGCCTTCTAAAAAGTTGAGCCGGCCCTGAAGCTCAATACATTCTTTATTTACACAAAATATTATCTAATTTTATACTTTCTTATGGCAGGAATTAACCGAACGAAGGCATATATCAAATATCACATACAAGCATCCATATACAAACCAAAAGCCTTCAAAACGAATTGAATTTCAGGTGTTGGGTTAACTCGGCCTAAATAAGCGATTCCGGTTAACTCGAACATAATAATTAGATGGTCAAACTTCTATAAAAATATACTATAAATCAATTTAAAATAAATATGATAATAAGACAAAATGGTTATTGGTTAAGATTATAAATGGAAGAAAGAGAAAGAAATAATAAAAAAAGAATATAAAGATAAAAATGGAGAATGTGTTGGGAGATATTTTTAAAAATGATGGATAAATTTAAAAAATTATGATTTTTAGTTAGATTTTAAAGATGAAGAATCCATTGAGAATGCTCTGATGCATCTTATGCATGATAATATTTTTACCAAAGTATTAGTTTTTATTTTAGCATGCCATGCAATTAATTGAGTTTCTTGAGACATCACATTATTTATTTAATTTTAATGCATATAATTTGCTTGTACGTATTGAACAATTTGATGACGATAAAGTTATTAATTACGAACCTCGTTCGTTAATCAAATGGTCCAAAGAAAATAGACGGAAACCAGATTAGAATTCATAGATTTTTGGAAGAGACTTTGATTTATCAAATCATAATATTTTCATTCATAATCCATAACACATAAGAACTAGTGGCTTATATAGCCAAGATATATAACCAACCCACTACTTAATTAACTACCCACTAAGCCGCTACAAAGATATTAAACGGACAATTATTAATCTAAACAAATATAAAGAACATATAAAAGTTGCATTGATTGGCATTGAGTTGAAGTTATGAAAACATGGGTGTGGTGCCAGATCGTGGCACACAACATTCCATTACTATATACGATGAAGTTGTTTTATCTTTATGATATTAGAGCATATGAATTGGAGTGCGTGGGGAGCCGACGAAAGGGTGGGAAAAAACGAGGTCGGCTGGGAATACCAACCCACGGTTTGTCCCAGTTATTTTTCCACAAAATCCGCAATGTACAAGTCGGTTTCCTTCGGTTTCAGTTTTGAGTGGTTTTGGGGCTTTGGAAAGTGAAGAAACACTAATGAATCCCGGGGCAGATTACGGGTAACCTGGGGGTTAAATAGATGTTTCCCACGAGGGGTTAGATCCGGCAAAGATGGTTCTTCTGATAACCTGCAAAACAGACACCGTGAGCTCGTAACTGAGAAGGGGGGGTTCCTCCTTGTGACCACCCTCCGGCGTGAGAATCAGACTAGATTGCTCTTGAATATAAATGTATATATTAAGAGATTGCTAGAGCAGATATCAGGTATAAGATATATAATACAAGATAGTATATGATGAGATGAGATGATCATACCATTTGGGGTATTTATAGCCGAAGGTAGGTTTCCAAGAAGGTATAGCCGGCTGAACAGTATTCCTGTTCTACCAACTGTGGCCTACGCACGTGCCATGCTGGTAGTTGGTGGGTAGGCAGCGGCCGACAGTGACCAGGCCTGCTGTGCACTGTTCCTTTTCCACCAACTGCCGGCTATGCACGTGGTATGACAGGAGTTGGTGAGTAGGCAGCGGCTAATAGTGACATACAGTACAAGAGCATGCTGCTCGCCATACTGTTGTCAATGAGCTGTCGTATCTTTGGTCAGATCTTTTGCCCATACCTCGTCAGGTACAGTACAAAAGATCTTCACGCATCGTACGGACTGGCTTATTTGGGCGGGAGTATTCCCCCTCCCGCCTTTGTGCGGGATTGTTCCCGGCTTTGCTCATTCCTTCAGGTGACAACTGAATTATTGAGAGCTAAGTGCCTTGTGCGTGTAGCCTTGCTGCGCGGGTGGCCTTCCCTGATGGCTTGTATCCGCAGCTGCGGGAACAGGCGGAGTACTTCACCATTGGGAGGCATTTCCTGCGGGAACAGCTTGCGTACTGCGCGTAAGGACGTCACCTCTCTGAGCATGGTGGGTCCTGCGGATCCAGTTGGTTTCTGCGCAGACGTCTCTCTTCAAGGTAAGTCCTGCGGGTCCAACTGGGCTCTGCTGGGACCTACCTCTTCAAGTCCCCCCAGTCCAATGTTCTTCTCATGAATGTTTAATAAAGTGAGGTGAACTTTTGGACTTAAGCAAAGGGTTTTGAAAAGGGTTTAGTTTTAAGGTTTTCCATGGGGATTCTTCCCGCGGAAGTCCTTGTCACTTGCAGAAATTCCCGACTTTCCTGCTTGATCTTTGGGTATGATGCGGGTAGGTCTGTAACCTCCTCGCAAGTCAGGAGCGTTGAGTCCCACTTGTGTGGATTCTCCATGAGGTTTTGGTAGTTTTGAACATAGTGATCAATTATGTTAAAACCACCAATTCCATCCTGGAGCTTCAAACAATGTAGTTCTCGACGTTCCCGCTATGCGGGGATGTTATTCCCGTTTCCGCAAGCATTGCCCAGAAGATCCTTCTTGGTTTCAATTCCCTGCGGAGCGCTAGGTATGTGAAGGGTTTTGCCTTGACACTGTACCCGCACTCGTCTTACGGTTACTTCCAAGGTATTCCTGGCGTCAATTCCCTGCGGGTGCTAAGTATGTGAAGGGTTTTGCCTTAACACTGTACCCGCACCCGTCTTATAGTTGCTTGGTTGCCAAGGTAAGGGAGTATATTCCCTCTCGAATCTTTTTGAATTTTTGAAATTCGAAGAGTTGGTGAAAGGATAAGAACAGTCCAAACTGCTGAAACGTCGTGCGACGGTTTCTTCTGACTGTGTCAGGACGTGCAGGAAGTTATGGTGACGTGACAGTATATGGTCATTCCAGACGCTTTGTCAGGCGCGTGGGCGCGATTTTTCGGGCGCGTGGCCGCGAAATTAATGGGACGCGTCCTTTCAACAGCTGTTGCCAGCTTGCTCTTTGCCACGTGTCATAGTTTCATTGCACCTGTGATTTCTCTCTCTTCCGCATTAAATTCATCGCATTAATTGCGATGAGTATATAAAGGGGGAGAGGGTCCTTTGTAATTCACACCTTCACTTTTCTCTTCATCTTCAAGACGATTTCCGGCGAATACTCACTTTTTCAGTCGAGCATTCTCTTGAAATCGTTCTCGTACCTGCACGATGTCTTCTCACGATCTTGATTCTACAGCCGAGGAGGCTGTGGTGTACGCCGAGAACCCGTCGTCCACCTCTGATAAGGACGACAAAAGCACTGCTGGCGAGTGCCAGTGTGCTCTTCCTGCCGATCTTTACCGGTACGTGGTCCGGAAGTTCATGCTCGAGCCGTTCGAGCCTGAGTTTCCGGAGCCACACCAGACGGTGTATGATGCCCCCAGAGGCAAGATCGGGGTATATGCTGCATTCTTTGTCTATGGGAATCTTAGGTTCCCCTTGATAAAGTTTGTGTACCGTGTTCTGGAGAGGCACGGTGTGCACCTGACGGAGGTACATCCGATGGCGATCGCCAAGATCCGCCATTTCGAGTGGGTGTGCCTCATTCAGGGTGTGGAGCCCCACGTTGATCGGTTGATGACCTTCTATTCTTGGAGGTGCATCCAGGGATGGTACACCTTGGTCAACCGGATCAAGGGGCTGAAGATCTGCGCAACCGAGCGCAGTCTTCGGTCGTGGAAGAGGGAGTTTTTTTACATCTCCGCTCGCGTCATCCCGATAGCGATGACGTTCAAGAATGGGATAGCGCTCCCTGCCCTTCAAGCCCCAAACTACCAGGAGGCGGAATGGTTCGCCAAGATCTCCCGGATCCAGCCTCCGGTGTACCGCTTTGCGGAGTCTGGGATGGTGATGCTTGGTATGAGCCGGGTGTGGAAGGAGGCGTCACAGGTTCCCATCCTCCTTGAATACGGTTTGAACTCTGTTCCTTACGGTATGCTCTGTCTTCTTTGTTTGTATAAGTTTGTCTTCTAACTGTTTCTTTTATTTCAGAGGGGAACGACTTGCAGTCGCTCTTGTATCCGCGGGAGGCTGATAGTCCCGCTCGGATGGGTACTCGTGCTCTAGATGAGAACGAGTTGCCCATCCTTGAACATACGGCGGATCGGTTCGTGGAGGTCTACCCGCCAGGCCACGAGATCCTGAGCGCCAGGCGGCCAGGTAAGGCGTTGTTCAACCCTCGACCCCTAAATGCTGAAACCTCTGCTGGAATTCCTCTAATCTTGTGTTCTGATGAGGAATCCGCAGATGGTCCTCCGTTGGTGCGGAAGAAGAAGGCTGCCGGCGGGAAGGGGAAGGCAAAGGTTGCCTCCACTGCCGATCCGGTGCCTCGGTCTGATTCAGAGACCGATAGCGAGGAGGTGGCGGGGAACCCTGGTGGTGCTAAGACCACTGCTCCGGAGGCTGAGATTACCGTCACCTCCGAGCAGCCAAGGACGACGGTGGGCGGCGTGAAGAGGCCGGCTCCATCGGGTTCGTCCCCGCCTGTTCGCACTTTTAGGCTCAAGAAAACCCGTAAGTACAAATTTCCTTTTAACTTCATAGCTTTCCATCATTAATGCTTATCTTCCTTGTGCAGGCGTGGATGTTGACGCATTCCAGGGTGGAGCGGGGAGGAGTACCTCTCCGCCCATGACGGTAGGCTTGGTCAGCCTACCTGAGGCGACGACCCAGGCGGCTGCGCCTGCTTCCGCTGGTTCAGTTGCTCACTCCGTTGAGCCAACTGTTCCAGCTGTGATGACATCACCACCGGCTGTCAGTGCCATTTTTACCGCATCTTTCACTGAGCCGGCGGTTACTTTTTCTGCGCATTCTGCAGCGGCGACCACGGTTGTGAGTTCACCTATGGTGAGTTCACCTCCGTTGGTTTCTACTACCGCGGCGGCCTTCACCATGCCTCCGTCATCGGCAACGACGGCCGATACTTCAGGTATGCATGGGGCTTCTCGCCAACCTCTGCCTCCTTCCCATCTGCCTGACCTCTTGGATGGATTTCCCTTGGGTTCAGGTGATGGGTTTGGCGGCTATCGGCCTGTTATCGACCCTACAGGTGCGTAGGGTTCTTTTGGCCTCTTTTTTTTTTTTATATATATATCATCTTTTCCTAACTGCTTTTTGTTTTTTGCAGTGTCGGATTCCAATGAAGTGTATGTTCCACGATGGAACATCCGCCGAGGAACAACCCTTCGCACGCCTGTGGAGTGCGTGGACTGGGCTCGTCACGCAGCTCCCAATGGTGCGTTGGGGGAAGCCATGGCTAGCTACCAGGAGGGTAGGCTAACCAATGAGCTTCGGGTTCTCCTGGCCCGGATGCAGCCGCGCGTCGAGCTGCTTTGTCGTGAAAACGACAAGTTAAAAGCAGCTCGCATCCAAGAAGTAGCTCAGGCGCGGGCTGTCCGGGAGGAGAACTTAAGGCTTACCGCAGTGGCTGCGGAAAAGGAGAAGGCCTTCAAGGCCCTCGAGGTTGAAGTTCAGGCCCGGCTCGAGGCCCGTTCCAAGGCTGCCCAAGCTGTTAATGAACAGCTTCGGCTGGCTAAGGAAACAGCACGGAACGCAACCGAGAGGGCCACCAAGGCTGAAGCTGTTGCTGAGCCTCTACGCGTGGAGAATGAGGAGCTTAAGGCCAAATTAGAGGCTCTCCAGCAGGCCCATGATGCCTTGGCGATGGAAGACGCCAAAAAGCTCCAGGAGATCTTGGACCAGAGGGGGGTGCTTGACCATACTGAGCGGAAGCTAAAGGGCGTTGAAGAGGCTGCGGCTAAAGAAGTGTTGCTTGCCAACCTCAATAAAAGTGAAGCCGAACGCGCCCGTAACGAAGCTCAAGCTGCCCTCCAGGAGGCTCTGGTTGCCAAGGAATGGCTTCTTCGAGAAGCGTTGTCTCAGGTATGTTTAGCTTTATAAAGTCTTCCCGCTTTTCTTTGTAAATAGAAAAGGTTTTGATACTTGTATTTTTTCTTGTAGGTTGTGCATCGGGTCTTTGCTGATACGTCTTATGACGATGCTATGAGCGCAGCCCTCAACGCTTCTCAAGAGGATGGAGAAAAGGCCGGCTTCCTGCTTGGTCTAGGGTTCGTTGAGAAAGGCATCCCGCCTTCCAACTTCCCTTTATTTGATGTGGATACTGAAGCTGTATACGACCAAGCAGTGAATCAGTATGCCGCCTTCCCGCATCCGGTGGTGGAGAAGGTGAACCAAGTTGCCGCTGCTGATGGGCTAGCTATCCTTAAAGCTTTCCTTGAACCGCCACGTTCTACTGATGGTGCGGGTCCAAGTCGAAGTGGCCCTGAAGCCTGAACCTGAAGATCCCTTCCCACTGTTAGGATAGGTTTAGCCTGTATAGATTTGTATTCTTGTAGGCGGGTAGTTACCCGGCCATTCTTGTAACGAATATTATGAAATATAAATCTTTGTGCGGATAAGACCGCTATTTTCACTGGGTTCCTTGCTTTATAAACGTTATATGACTTGCATACTTTAGTTTAAATTAGCAATTTTCCAGGTGTTTAGAATAAGTTAACCTTTGAACGTGGTAGATAATAGGTTGAAGTTTTGCTTCCTCTTTCGTGATTGTGCGGGTAGGACCGTCACTTGCACTTAGTAGGATGGCTAAACTTTACCGATATCTGACCTGCGTGGAGGTTTTCCTCATCTTTTTAGAAATTTCTAAGTGTTCAGGATAAGTTAACCTTTGAACGTGGTAGATAATAGGTTGAAGTTTTGCTTCCTCTTTCGTGATTGTGCGGGTAGGACCGTCACTTGCACTTAGTGGGATGGCTAAACTTTACCTATATCTGACCTGCGTGGAGGTTTTCCTCATCCTTTTGTTAGAAATTTTCTAAAGTATTTTGAATAAGTTAACCATTCGACGCGCGGTTGTTAATAGGTTAGTGTTCAGTTTCCTCTTATCATGATTCATGAGGATAGACCGGCACTTTCATTTAGTGGGATGAATGAACTTTACCCTTAACTGACCTGCGTGAAGGTTTCCGTTTTTTGGGTTTATGCGGGTTTTGCCGCCTTCCCCACGCAACGACTTTCACACCTATGTATGCGGTGAAGACCGGCATATCCGTGTGGCAAGTTTATAAGTAAATGTAAAATTATCAGCGTCAATGTTCTAAGGAGAATCATTTCCATTAGAAGTGGCTCTGGGCCTTTTCTTTACAAATTTGGAATTGATCTACATACAAACTGTGTAATTGAGCTCCCTTCCATGTTGGGATGGGAGTACCATCGAGCCGATATGCACCTGGTTCGGGATCTCGTTGTTTACGCAGTATGTAGTCTCCAACATTGAAGCTGCAATTTTATTCGTGTTTTTCCCCAGCTGGGGTTCTACACGCATCCGCCTGCTCAGCGTTCATTGCGCCACGAGGTGCGCGAGCGTCCCATCTCTGACAAATGCTTCGACCATGTCCTTTACGTCTGTGCATTCTTCAGTGTTGTGGCCTTTTGTCCTGTGAAAATCACAGTATTTGCTCCGATCAGCATTGTGACGATGTCGGATTATTGGAGCCTTTGGCCATGGGAGCTCCTCCGTGGCGAATATCTCGGTGACGCTTTTGGTGAGTGGCGTCCATCTGGAGTTCTGGTGCGACTGTACGTTATCCCTTCCGCCCAACCGATGTTGCAAGCCGGATGAGGTGTCAAAGTTTACCCTTGACTGCCAAATGCCTAGCTTCCGCTTTTTGTTTTGTCAGGCGGTGAGGACGTTGTCTTCTCTTGTTTTCTGGGTGTAGAGGTTTGTGCTCTGTGGAAGATCTCTACCCAGTTGCTTCTCCGTTTCCGCAAAGCGTTTTGCTGCTGTCATGATGGCATCCCATGTGGATGGCATGCCATCTTTACCCGTTAAGGTGCGGATGAGCTCTGGGTCGTTCGCGCCCTGGATGAAAGCAGCGCGAACAAGATCTTCGCTGATATTACCCAGACTTAGCTTCTTTGAGTTGAAGCGAGTGATGAAGTCTGGCAAAAATTCATCTTCCTCTCAAATGCATTTGAGGATTGTCCATTGCTCCTCGGTATACTTTCTTTGTTGGCTAAAGTGTTGGCTAAACTTCTGCTGGAAGTCTGCCCAATCGTAGATGTGGTTGACCGGTAGACGATCGAACCACGCTCTAGCTGGCCCAACAAGCGTCATTTGGAACATGTAACACCACGTGGGTTCCGTCCAATTGCTGACGGTTGCCCCCGCTATGAATCTGTTCAAATGATCGTCTGGATCAGATATACCATCATATGTGCCTATGTTTGACATTTGTTTGGCACTTTTTGGGGCAATTGCTTCCGCAATGTCCCTTGCAAATTTGGACGTTCCCGCATTTGCAACAGTTGGTCTAAATGTTTTGGAGAAGTCACGTGGGCTTCCACCTGCGTCTTTTGGTTTGAAAGCTTCCCCAAAACGCCTTCTCGGTTGGGAGTCCGTTTCTTTACGCTTCCCTTTCGCCTTATGGCGAGGGTTTGCGTCTCTATCGGATTCCTCTGAATCATCGTCCAAGTATTCTTCGAATTCGTCAGCCTGTTGGGCGGAACGCAAGCGTTCGTCCAACTCAGCTTGGAATTCCTTCTGACGTGCCTCCGCCCATGCCTTAACTTCATCGAGTGTCTGGCGGGGGAGCCTTGTTCGTTTCTCTAACTGGGTATCGGTGAATCCCAGTGAGCGATTATTTACTGCACTTGCCCCAGCTTGGGTAAGTGGGGTAGTGTTCGTAAAATTTACTTCACTTGCCCCGGCTTGGGTAACCGGGGTAGTGTTTGTAAAGACTGTGTAGCCGGTATTCCCCCCAGTAGCTAGGGTTGTGGTTACCGGAGTTTCTTTAACCATCTTTCCAGAAGTTTGAAAAAACTGAAAAGAAATGAAGTTCTAGCTTTTATGCACGGATGGCGCCAATGAAGAAACACTAATGAATCCCGGGGCAGATTACGGGTAACCTGGGGGTTAAATAGATGTTTCCCACGA
Source organism: Bidens hawaiensis (assembly GCF_021521415.1). NCBI lineage: Eukaryota > Viridiplantae > Streptophyta > Magnoliopsida > Asterales > Asteraceae > Bidens > Bidens hawaiensis. The sequence continues at coordinate 194,095 of NW_027494189.1, forward strand.
GGGGTTAGATCCGGCAAAGATGGTTCTTCTGATAACCTGCAAAACAGACATCGTGAGCTCGTCACTGAGAAGGGGGGGGTTCCTCCTTGTGACCACCCTCCGGCGTGAGAATCAGACTAGATTGCTCTTGAATATAAATGTATATATTAAGAGATTGCTAGAGCAGATATCAGGTATAAGATATATAATACAAGATAGTATATGATGAGATGAGATGATCATACCATTTGGGGTATTTATAGCCGAAGGTAGGTTTCCAAGAAGGTATAGCCGGCTGAACAGTATTCCTGTTCTACCAACTGTGGCCTACGCACGTGCCATGCTGGTAGTTGGTGGGTAGGCAGCGGCCGACAGTGACCAGGCCTGCTGTGCACTGTTCCTTTTCCACCAACTGCCGGCTATGCACGTGGTATGACAGGAGTTGGTGAGTAGGCAGCGGCTAATAGTGACATACAGTACAAGAGCATGCTGCTCGCCATAATGTTGTCAATAAGCTGTCGTATCTTTGGTCAGATCTTTTGCCCATACCTCGTCAGGTACAGTACAAAAGATCTTCACGCATCGTACGGACTGGCTTATTTGGGCGGGAGTATTCCCCCTCCCGCCTTTGTGCGGGATTGTTCCCGGCTTTGCTCATTCCTTCAGGTAACTGAATTATTGAGAGCTAAGTGCCTTGTGCGTGTAGCCTTGCTGCGCGGGTGGCCTTCCCTGATGGCTTGTATCCGCAGCTGCGGGAACAGGCGGAGTACTTCACCATTGGGAGGCATTTCCGTACTGTGCGTAAGGACGTCACGTCTCTGAGCATGGTGGGTCCTGCGGATCCAGTTGGTTTCTGCGCAGACGTCTCTCTTCAAGGTAAGTCCTGCGGGTCCAACTGGGCTCTGCTGGGACCTACCTCTTCAGAAAGAAATGTCAAAAATGGGAAAAACGTGGACGATACCGTGATGTTTGAGAAAAATTATCGAGTAAATTTTGGGGAAAAAAAGAAATAAAAAGAAACTAATGTAACGCTAAATAACACACGGGATAAAATGAGGAAAATAGGATGACCTTTGTACCGTAATACAAGGTGTTTACTTTTATAAACTATTTGACTCTTTTTTTTTTAGATTCACAAATGTTCATGTTATCGTGAAGTACAAATCTGATCCTCAACTTTTATTGAATTGATACATTTAGTACTTAGGAAAAACTAAAAGTACTTGAGGCTAGAGTAAAATATTTGAAATAATTTGTCATTGCACGATTATTTTGGAGGACGGTGTGATTAATCTATTTGTCAATGAATACGATTTGTCGGGTAATCGTTTTCGAGTTGTTTTATGACATCAAGTAAAGGAAAAGAAAAACAAAAGAAGACTAATAGTTAGAGAAAACAAAAGAGGGATAGAGATAGAAGATCACTCTTTATTTATAAAGTCGATCAAAAGGTTGTACATTACGTAGACATTACGCTTATGATACTCGTGTTACAATTTGTCACTTAATCGATTACGCATCAAGTTAATCCATATATATTTAAAAGTGCATTATTGGTGACGATCTAGGTTAAAGTAGTTTTGCTTTTTGAAAGTTGAGATTTTACGAAAAGTTGATGACGGCCAAACTTAAAAAGGTAAAATTTTCACAATATTTTAATGTTATCGAGATTGATCGTTAACGATTTCATTCAATTTTATTAATAAGATTTGTCATATTTGCCGCAAGGTGTGCTTGGACTATTGTAGGGAAGACACAATACATTGTAAAGAGCTTCCGGAGTTCAAGTACGGACACGATTTGTTTAGGGACGTTCGTTTTTATATATTTAGGCGTACTGAGATTTTTTTTAAAATGAAACACATGAGAATTTCATGACTGGCCCATTGGAAGGAAGATTAACGTTCACCGACTGAAATTTGGTCTTTGGATGGATAAGAGGGGAATGTGGATCTAACAAGGGCTTTCCCTCTTATTAGCTTGGGAAGTAGTGTTTTCACGGTGGGTCAGAGTGTCAGACTACTAAAAAAATGTATCATGTAAAGTGACATAACTCAACGTGTCTTGACTACCAACAAGTATTTTTACAATTTAAATTTGATACTCATTGATTCTCGCATCTAAGGTTGGAGCTACTTAGGCACAATAACGTTATGACAACAAAATCTATCACTTCATTTTTTTAATACATGGTAATGTAATTCAAAACGAGTAACTTATTGTCTATTTGTCTTTCTATTTTGATGAAAAAAAATGTATAAGTAATTCTTGCTATGCAGTGTCTTATAATATACTAGTCGGGCAATAAAAGAAATCTAAATTGGAATTGGGACTTAATAAAAAAAAAATTATGGATACAACACAAACATTTTGTCCCTATAAACAAGATATAATGGTAAGGTGTTTCTCCTGTATTCTAAAGAGGATTGTAGGTCACTAATCAACACCTTCAATTTTGCCATGAAGTGATAGTCTTAACATTCTCCTGGTTGTGATCTGGTTCGACAATGAATTATACGAATTAAGAGTTTTGTCATATTCCATTAATCTTGTAGTTGTTTATATGTGATTTATACTTTTGTAGTTATTGTTACCGGTCAAAAATAAATCAAAAATCTCAAATCATTGTTTTATTTATAGTATCGTATATTTCATTTTATTTATAAAAAGTACACACTCTTACTCAAATAAAGCAATGACTCTATTATATGTTCATAAATATAATAATAAGTAGATCCATAAATGTAAAACGCCTTCTAGTCTCCACATGTTCCACTATCTATGCATCCAATTGTGCACCAAAATAATGCCTTTGGAGTCTTTTGCTTCTCCATTAGCTTCACTTTCTACCCACCCACAATTTGTTCATATTAATAATGCATGCTGGAATCCATTGTAGACTTAACATTCATGGATGATAACATGATAAACAAACAAGAAATATATATCCACCCTTTCATTTCAGAATCAATATTATGTCGAATCATCATACCGTCGGCATTTATGATTTCTTTGTAGTGTCTAACACTTTATTTACTACAACCGTGGTAAACTATGTGTTCGTGGAGTCTTGCTTGGGTTCATTTCGGTTTGTGCCTATTTTTAGCCGATTTGTTTATGTAACTATGATCTCTTGTATCATATTGTACATTGTAATTTCTCGAGAGGCAGAAACCAATAATAAAACAACACTGGTTGCAGTAGTGTGCCTTCTTCGTTTGCTTAACTTTCAACCCACCCACAAGTTGATCACATTAAAAATGCATGCTGGAATCCATTGTAGATTTTACACAAGACAAGATAAACAAACAAAAACTATATATATCAACTCTTCATTTCAGAATCTATATTACGTTGAATCATTCATCGACATTATGATTTCTTTGTTTGCTATCTCAACACTTGATTATCGTGATTTGTGGTAAACTATGTCAGGTTTGTGGGTCCTTGATAAGCTCATTCCGATTCGGGCCTATTCTTAGCCCATTTGTTTGTGTGACCTAAATCTTGTATATATCTATATTGTAATTTTTCACAAGTGACGCATAAAGCAATAATACAGTCCATGGATGTATATTACCTTAACCGAATCACGTAAATCCTCATCTTCGTTTATTTTTCTCTTACAGTATAGACCGTGTTTGTATTGTTTGATAGTTGAACCCCTAGCAAACTCTACTATATTATCTTGTCATTAAGAGATTTGGTAGGCATACCCGTTGATGAAATCTAATAAACCATTGCTAAACCGGGGAAAAAACACACGCGCACGCGCGCACACACACAAATAAACAGGAAGATTACTAGGAATAAATCACGATATTCTAAAAAGCATTAGAAAGATTAAACCTGCAAATAAACTTATCTTAACAGTTTAAATGGGATGAAGTTTTTTTTTTTTTAATCAAATGATTATTTGTGAATGTTTAAATTAGTAGGAAGACATAAGTTACACGGTTCTATTAACACCAAAAGCTTCCAACTTTAGCTTTGGCTTCATAGTTTATGTTAATCATATTTTATTGAAAATCAATACATCATTAGCTTCAAGAGCTCAATATATTTTCTTAATTAGTGATAAAACTAATAGGTTATGGCTTCCTAGAATTCTAGTAGTAACAAAAAATAAATAAACTGAACCTAGTCTTACACTTTACAATTAAAATCAAAATCTCTCTCGTTCTAATTTTTGGTATTGTATATTTTATTTTGTATTTGCAAGAATTTGAACCCAGAATCATATTTATGGGGAACAGATAGCATACAGCATACCACTAGCCATTAGCCAATATGAGGCTAGCTCACTTGGTAGAGACGAATATCTTTTACAGAGGAGGTTCGATTAATTGGACATAAGGCTAAGGGGTATGTAACAGTCTCCACCCATGCTCATATTAAAAATGCACAATGGAATCCACTACAGATTAAAAGACCATGGATGACCACTTGATATACAAACAAACAAATATATGCAGAGTGAATAATTAAATATGTAAATAGTACACAAATGTTAGTAAGTGGTTCCTCATTAAACATGTTGTCATTAGTTACATACTTCCGTATCATTGTATCAACATCAGCTATATTAAAACAAGCAAGTGGAGGGGTATGAAGAATTTAAGGTAGATGTAATGAATAGAACCACTTCATTACTAACTTATTGGCATGTCACAATGGCCACCAACAAAGTTTCAAAAGCAATTGTGTGGTGTACAATACAATCTACACCAACCAATATACTTTTTTGATGAGGCTTGGACTTGTAATAAAGTGAACACAAGTTAAAACCTCGTTGGCTGCAAATGCAGTGCATGTGACATGAAAGAAAGTAAGAAACTGGTATTGGAGTTTTTAGTGTAATTAATATGCTCTAGTGAGACTGGATTTGCAAATAAGACCGAAGTAGTTCGAGTTGGGTTAAAAAAAATTGACAGTGAAATTTGCATGTTTGTATAAGCTAGACTGAATTCAGATTCTTGAAAGTTATGGTCAACACACAATGTGTTGGGTGGTTAGGACAGGACATAGTCAAACCTTCAACTCACTATAAACATTCTTGAACACTACATCAATTCATTAATAGTGTCATTAAGCATAGATTCATTTTGTGACCCAAATGAATCTTGACCTAGCCCCGAATCGGTTCGGTGTAGAAACCGGTTTAGGAGCATGAAAGGTCGAAATGGTCCAAATCTATTCAGTTCGGTTTAGAAACCGGTTAACCAGTTTTAAAAATGGTTTTAACAGGTTTAAACCGGTTTCTTCTCAAACCGGTCCGCTTTTTAAAACCGATTTGGTAGTTCAGAAGGGAAACCGGTGATAGAACCGGCGGGCTGGGTCGGTTTGGGACTCGGTTTGGCTAAAACCAGTTTTTTTGTACAATTTTTGTACAAGTGAGCCTAACCGAGCCAGCTTCAGCTCCAGCTCAAATTCAAGTTAAACGAGTCAGCTCGGCTCTGTTATTCTTATGAGCAGAAATTTGAGCTCGAGCCAGCTCCTTTATTTGTTTCACTTCATAAAGAAGTAATATGTTTTACATAAATGCACAATTTATGTACACATTCAATGCAAGCCAGACAAGCACACCAACGAGCTTAGACTGATGTAAAACTTGTTTAGAAAAGTAAGATTGGACTGCAGTTTTGAGTTATAACTTATAACTTAACCTCTAAACTGTTTAACGACTAATGGATTTTACTGCGTCCTAAAGGTAACACGCTCATGATTAGTAAAAGCATAATCTCAAATTATAGACCACATAAAGATGGTTTGATTCTTGTTAGCTTGTATATCTCAAACGGATCAATTAGAAAAATAAAACTGAAAGTTATAACGTGTCCGTTACAAAAGATGCCCAATGCATAAAACATCCTATCGAAAGATTGTGATTACTATATTGTAATATCGTCATTTGAATCACATTTAACTCTTAACTATTTAACAAATAATAAACTAATAATATAAGGGGGCATTAATTATTAAACCTTTCTCATATATCATATATATACAACGATGCACGCAAGAGAACATTATGCACTGTAGTTAGTCTCTAAAAATGTATACACACACGTATACATTTCAAAACCAATAGTATGCTAAGAACCACATAAGCACACGTAAAGGGTAAAATTGAAAAAACAAAGCAGATTATCTTTCTCCTACTTTTTATTTAATTATATCCCTCTCCTAATATTTTTTTAAATCATAAAAACGAACACACATGCATATACGGTTCACATGTGTATTTAGACAAGAGACTATACATACCATAATTTTAAAAAAATAAATGTTAAAAATATTGAAATCTATATGCAATTTAATCAATTTATATAACTAATAGTGGAAGAATAAAACTTTACTCTAATAAACAAATATCAAGAAGTTAAACTTATTAAATCCATCTAAATTAGAAAAAATAATACCTTTAATCTTCAATCAGCATTAAGCGAATCTCCAATTCAAAAATTCAGCAAAACAAATCACCAAGTCCCAAATTACCTGCACAAAATCATACCAACAAATTCATTACAAAAACCAACTTCAAAAAGCATAATAACATACCAAAACTTAACTTACCAGATTTACTCATCTGTGGGTGTTTATGTACCAATGTGCACCATTATCAACCAACATTATTGTAATTCGGAATAATAACAAAATATAAACATAAACATAAATATAAATTCAAATATAAAACGGTTTCATTAGAAACTCAGGTACCAGAAACTCAATAATTAAGTAATTAAACTAACATGGACAAAAATAAATAAATAAACAAAAACCGAACGATTTCAGTTAAACTCCTTCAAACGTCTCTTCAACACATCCATCGACTTTTTACGGTTACTCTGTTTATTACCTCGGTTCGAAAGGCTCCCAAATATCCCGTCAGGTGAATCCTTATATTTCTCACAAATAATCCCAATCTTTTTATAATCCAAAGTATTATAATTCTTCATACGAATAACGGGATTCATGAAATTCTCAGGTTGACTGCTTAATAAAAGGTTGACCAATTGTCTTATTTCAAGCAAACATCCTCTAAAACTACCTTCTTTATAAATTTCACTCAATCCCGTGTTGTGAAACTTTTCATCTGCAAATTGTTCCAAAGTTTTTAAATCGTTGTTAATTCCCATAACCGCGTTTGCAGTAAACCGTTTCAAACTATCACTAAGAAGTGTTTCCATAAACGAGTTATTAACGTGCTCGAGAGCCCCATTACCGATTTTATACATAACATCAATCGGTAAAATCTGTTGAGCGGTGGATATAATGGTGTCGAGATACATAACAACCTCGTTCATGTACTCGCTTTTGTGTTGCGCCACGTCATCGATAATCCAGTTCACGTTCTCCATAAGCGAAAGACACTTGGTCAACTTATTGTTAACCGAATCCAAAAGCGCAACATATGCTTCGTCACGTGACTTTCTCAACACCGTTTTTGCGTTTAATGTAGTCTGAAGCCGAGCGATTATTCGGCCGGGGATACCGCATTTTTTTGCAGCAGTTTGGAGGAAATAATCACACGCGCGTTCAAGAAACGATATGTTTGCGGCGATTTGTATCGCTTGAGACACGCCCGTGTTTGCGCTTTTAATCGTGGATAGTAAGATTTTGTTTAATACATCGATTAACAACTTGTCAAGATACTTTTTAGCAAAGTCAAAGAAGTTGCTTTGACCACCATACGACAAGTAATTAACCGAATCTTTAATAAACGATCGGATTATCCGACAACAATCAGGAACCATCGACGAAAACGGTGCAACATACGGAAAAGCCGGCATAATATCCGATGTTTGAAGATGAAAACATAACACGTTCGACTGATATTCCGACTCTTTCAAAACCATTTGTTTACAATCATCGTTAATAACCGCATCCTTAACTTGATTCCGACACTCATCCAAAAGTAGCTCGTGATATTTATCACGACTCTTTGTTAACGCTTCAAGAATCGGGCCCACATCGTACCCGTATTGTCGCAAAGTTGCACTGAGAAGCGTTACATAATCTTTCACGAGAAGAAGATGACTTGCAGTGTCCATTTGAGAAAACTGGTTTTCCAAAGTCGAAGTCAATTTAGCCAACGCGGTTTCCCACATGGATTCAACTTGATTAGCCAATAACAAATCACCGGCGGTCCTTAAAACCCGATCCTCAACGATAAAGTAACCAGCAATTTGAGCCAAATACGTCTGATGCGAACCGAGAAAATGTTGAACCGACGACACCTGTAAATCCGAACTCAGTTGCAACATCCGATTTTTATAATAATATTCACGAAACCGCTCGCGAATCCCAAGACATATATGAACGTAATATGCGCGATAAAGCGGCATTAAATTTATCTCCAAAATCGAACTGTCATCGATTTCTTCAATATCTAACGAATATGTAAAATCACCGAGCCCTAACGAGCTTTCTTCTTCAGCTTTTTTTTGGCGGGAAAGCATGTCTTCGTTTCTTTGGCGAGCAAAAGACGCGAAGCCGATCGCTTTTTGACCGATTTCTCGTGAAGTGCTTCGAATATGAAGCAACCACTCGTTAATCTCACCACAAACTTTTCTCTCGATATGGCTTTTAACAACCGGGACCCGTTTCTCGATCGAGTTTTTTAACGTCTTAACGGGAATAATTTTCATATAATCGTTTTCAATCTGATCAATCGCTTTCAAAGCAGGGTAAAATTGTCCATCTGACACGTGTTTGTTACACTTAATACAAAGATCCAACACTTCAACGCAAATCTTCGACATTTTAACCGCTTCAGTAATGTTTTTCTTGATTGAGTAAGATTCTAACAAGTCTTCGAGTCGTGTGAGTAATGCGCTACCGATTTCTTGTAACCGAATATTATCATTTGTGAGATCACCTTTTAGTTCTTCTGCATCGACTAACACGCCACGAAGCTCGTCAACTGCAATGATGAATTCTTCATAGTGGAGTTTGCAAAGGTCTTCGATTTCAATTTCTTTTTTCTTAACAACGTTTTTAAGTTGGTGAAGAAGGTTTTCGGGTTTTCCCATTTCAAACGAGTGTCGTACCATTGGACCTAAATCCTCACCGTTTCCTATTAATGTCATGAGTATTGAGTCTTCAAATGTGTCACCATTTTCGGTAACGTTTCGTGTTTTCATTTTTGTAGTCATTGTTACACTCAAAACCTGCATAAATATGAGCCCACAATTAAAGAGTTAAAGCAATAGTCATAGAATATCATGCTTTTATCAAACATATATTAAAACAAAGCGATTTAACAATCACATACATTTACTCACAAAATCATATCAATTACATCACTTTAATCAAAATAACTGATGTAAATAGGTCGATCATCTCAGCCGTTACAAATGAAATTGGACAAAAGGGATAATTTTCAAACATTATGATGGTGACAAGTATATAATTGAAAAATTTTAGAAAGTTTGAAAACAGTCACAATTAACAAAAGTAGCTATAATCATTATTTCATCAATTACATAATGCAACAAAATGATCTATAAATCACACGCGGACACACCTACTCTCACAATCACATTAATGATTAATTACACCACTTTTGTCCAACTTTGATCAAAATAATAACATAAACAGATTAAATTTTGGTCAAGATGAAAATGTAAAGGACCACTTTGACAAAGAAAATGTCGATCATCTCAACTGTTACTAATGAAATAAGACGAAAATGATGTACTTTTTAACATAATGGTGATGATAAGTATGTAACTAAAAAAATGATGAGTCACAGATGTATCTATACTGTATATTTTGAGGCATATCACGTATAATCTGAAACCTAAGTATAAACTCTTAAGTGATCAAACTCAATCTCATTATGTGTTGAATTAATAAACAAATTGTCAAACACAATGCATAGCTCTCCATTATATAGAAGATTAGAATTTCAATAAAACAGCATGTACAAGTATCTAAAACACAGATAACACAAAGGTACAAGCAGTAGCAGCTAGAAACTAAGTGAACATATATAAAGCTATAATACTAAGGAAGAAGACAGCCAAGCAATCGTCATTCGATGTCTACAAGATTCAAACACCCAATCGCTACTTGTTAGTGATCCAAAGTTCCTTGCTAAAAGTGAAGGTTTCCGAAAGAATAACAAAGCATCATTATCATTTGGTACCATTTCACATTAAACCCGTGCATTGAACAATCATCATACTTTCACAATTCCTATGTTTAAAATAGGGTCTCAAAGCAATTAACTCAAAATAATGAACAATTTGCCAAATATTACACATATTCAGTCATAAGAAACAGACTACCTTTATTATATAATCTATTTTTCTGTACAGTATCTTCAGAGGTTTCATAATGTATGAATATCGAATACAACAATATCAGCAAATCAGATTCACAAACAACACTACAAAATCATGAACTGAAAACAACAAACTCAAACTGATGAACAATTTGCAATGTATTACACAAATTCAGTCAAATACGAAACAACCAACCTTTGATATGCAGGCTAAATATGTTATTCAGCTATAAACAAAAATCAGTTTCCAAATTCAGAAGTTATTAAAGGAAATAAAGCACAGATTAAAACCTAACACAACACATTCAAATCACAGTATCTATTTTTCCATACAGTATCTTCAGAGGCTTCAAATGTACTAATATTGAAAACAACAATAGCAGCAAATCAGTTTCACAACACTACACAATCATGAACTGAAAAGGATTGCACGAGTGAATCAAAGAAAATCATGAGCTGAAAACAATTAACTCAAACTAATGAACAACTTGCAACAAATTACATAAAAATCAGTCAAATTAGAAACAATCAACCTTTAATTCACAGGCAAAAAACGCTATTCAACCATAAACACAAACGAATTTCCGAATTCCAAAGTTATCAGAAAGAAATTAAGCACAAATTTAAACCAAACACAAGACATTTGTATAATTGTTTCTATATTCGTACAACATCTTCGCAGGCTTCATTATGTACTAATATTAAAAACAACTATATCAGCAAATCAGATGTCACGACACCACAAAATCATGAGCTGAAAACAATTAACTCAAACTAATGAACAATTTGCAACATATTGCACAAATTCCGTCAAATAAGAACCAATCGACCTTTGTTTCGCAGGCTAAAAACGATATTCAGCCATAAACAGAAACAAATTTCCATCTTCCAGAGTTATAACACAACATATTCGTATAATTGCATCTATTTTCCGTAATAACAAACACAACAATATCCGCAAATCGGATTCGCGATAACACTAAAAAACCATGAACTGAAAACAATTAACACTAGTGAATCAAAGAAAATCATGAACTGAAAGCAATGAACTCAAACTAATGAACACTATCAGTCAAATAAGACCTTTAACATGTAGACTAAAAATGTTAGCCAGATATAAACAGAAATTAGTTTCAAATTCAGAAGTTATCAAATGAAATCACGCATACATTAACAGTTTAAAACCTAACACAACACATTTGTATAATTGTATCTATTTCTATGTACAGCATCTTCGGAGGCTTCGTAATGTATGACACCGAAAACAACAGTATCAGCAAATAAAATTCAAACTGAAAAGTGAAAACAATTCACAAACTAATGAACAATTTGCAGCATATTACACTTATTCAGTCACATAAGACCTTCAATATACAGGCTAAAAACGCTATTCAGCTATAAACAGACTCTAATCTCCAAATTTATAAGTAATCAAACGAAATCAAGCACAAATTGAAACCTAACACAGCAAATTCGTATAACTGCGTCTATTTTCCGTACATAATTTCAAAATAACACGAGCGAATAGAGAATCAATAACCGAAAGTGAGGAATTTGTGAATTAGTATGATCTAAATGCAGTTTGGATCGATTAAACGATGCATAAGCGACGGAAAACGTAACGAATTAGGGATAATTGATCGGAATATGAGAGGACTTACGGCGAATCGTTGGATTGAAGAAGAGAAATGAGATTCTACCAGACGGAGACGATGATCACAATAATATTATTATTGTTATTATTAATCGGACTTGGAAATGCCCGCTGTGTGTTTAAAACATTCACCATTTTCTGTATATTATGTATGTATATGTTCATTGTTTTTAGGGCAAACTACAAAACAAAGCAAAAAATACCAGTGTTTTAAAAACCTGTAAACTGGCCGGTTGAACCGGTTAACCCGGATTTCGCAACCGGTATTTTAAGTCCGGTATTTTTCACCAGTTTGCTATAACATCGTACCGGCGGTTTTTGTCTAAAATACCGGTTTTTACCGGTAAACAGGTTTTAAGTCCGAGAAACTTTTGATTTTTGCGGCCCATATTTTTTCAAAATTACTTTTAACTCAATAAATAACATTCAAACGTGTAAATTTTAAAACTATTTTTTTTAAATTGAGTGCCTTTTCACTATTTTATTTAAATGGATTAACTTTTAAATTATTTTTTTGTCATGGAATCATTTAGTTTTGGGCTATTTTTGAATTAAAGTTACATTTATAGAAAATTATAATGTAAACTATTTAACCGGTTAAACCTCCCGGTATAACCCGGTTCAACCGGTTGTACCATTTTTTAACCCAATCCGGTACAAGTAAAATACCGATTTTTAAAACATTGAAAAATACTCTCTTCTTTTTTTGCTATTTTTAACATAAAAAGAACTCAAACAAAAATTAAATATTTATATAAGTTAAAACATCAGATGTTGAATAGTAGGGCTGTGCAATGGTTCAGAACCGTGAGAACTGAACCGGAACCGAAAATGAGTGAAAAATAGAACCAGAACTGGAACCTATTATAGTAAACCGGTTCGGTTCTAGAACCGCTAAAGCCGGTTCTCGCTAATCGGTTCTGGCTAGAACCGGTTCGATCATTTATTTATCAAATGAGTTATATATGCAAACTTTGCAAGTTGCAAAACAAGTTTATACAATTGTATGTCTTCTTTCACGGTAAAACTAATTTAAATTACAACATGAACATCCGTTATATTTTTTATTATAACCTAAGTGTTGAAGTTAAATAAATCATTAGCAACGATAGGTTAATGGTTGATAGTTCTTGAACGTAAAGAAAGAAGATTTGAATCAAAAAAATGATTGAATGGATGTCGGTTAATAAGTTATTCTATAAAAAATGAGGATTGGTGTATTTATTTAAAACGTTTTGAATATTCCGGTCTTCGGTTCCAAGTCTAGAAACCGCCGGTTTTACCCGGAACCGAACCGGGAACCGTTTAATGCAAATTCTGAGAACCGAGAACCTAACCGGTACACACATTAGCGGTTCGGAGACACCGGTTCGGTTCCGGTTCCTCGGTTCTGACGGTTCCTAACCGTTTTTTGCTCACCCCTATTGACTAGCAGTAGACCGTAGGCCTTGCGAGGTTGCCAATTTAAATCCAGAGCTCATCCGGGTTTTCGTTCCACCATGTGTTACGCCAGAGAGTTTTGCTATTGTAGCGGCACAACGACTGTCAGGTGGCATACAGTTGTATGGTTTCCCGGATGAAGGACCAAGCTAAATTATGAAGCCAACGTGGACCCAGTTAAGATAAAATTGTCTGGACATAATGGAGCAATGGGAGTCTTTAAATTTGAAAAGTGTGGTGGCCTAACACACAAGAAAATCAACATATAAATCAGTAATTTTATTTGGGCTATATTTGAATAGATTTTATATTCGGGTGTATAAATCCGGTATGCAAACGTATAGCTTGAATGTATACTTTTGTATACCTCCTAGTATAATAGTGTATACCATCGTAATCCTTAACTCCTGATATACAAGTGTATAGGGTCAATTATTACATTTATAAGGGATGTAGTTTAGATGCTTTATGGTTTTTTTTATTAAATAGTAAAATCAACAATAGGAATTGAATTCATTACTTTTGATTCAATAAATTGTCATGGTTAGTCACCAAAATAACTCGCGATGACACTATAGTTTTTTATTATACCATTTTTCTCCTAACAATGTCACCAAAAATACTAAAAACTTTGATTCATTGTAAATTGTAATTGAAAGCAATCATGGAATCTTTCGATGTACCACATTTCTATCAATGCAGCGTTCAAGGCTTCACATGCGGCATGCCCACGTCACATTGGCTTGACCCCCCCCCCCCCCTCTTTTGTCTGACATACTACAGTACTATACATTAACTCACGCTATGGTTGTGCCCGTCCCATGGGCCCTCCACCTAATGTGCTCAAGAAGCCGCCTCACGGGCGTTCCTTTGGAGATTGTTATATCATAATTTCCAATTGATCATGATCATATTTTATTATTTTGTTTACACGTTGGAGATTGTATTTTAAGGTTTTAACCAAGAATGTATGTATTACATGATTGTGAGGATTCTATGCTGTACTACTCAAAAAGAATATAAAATCTGGTGATAGCATAAATATTTCAAAATGATATTTTTCAAATTAAGATGTTAAAATTAGTGTTTAAAGATCATGAGAAAAAATTTACTTTAACCTCAAAATATATAAAGAGAAGACTATGGGCTGCTACAGAGTTGGGGCGTGTTGGGTTGGGCCGACCCATCAACACCTTTTGTATATTAAAATGCTTTTATATTTATTGTATAGAATATGATTATGAAATATGAACACAGTGTAACTCTTTCATAAAATACAATTAGAGACTTGATTAATATTAGAACTTGAGGCAAATGTGAAATTGTGTGTTCAAATCCTTATAAGCGCAAGGTAAAAGATGAAATTTTACTATTAAAAACATATAAAAATTGAACAATTTCACTTTTAGCTATTTTTTACCCGTTTGATCAACAATTAATCAAATTTAACTCGAATCGAAATCATACAAATGAATTGCTATTTCTTTCAATCTTCAAAACATCCTATTACTAGAAACAGCATGGCTTTTGCTTCTCGGATACTTAATAGGAATGATGTCAAAATCGTCACTTCCATCAAAATCATACGCCTTATCTTCATCAATCTTTCCCATGCCCATGCTCTGCCTATGTGGCATACCATCTGCCGAAACATGACCCTGTGTTGACCGTTGTTGACTTTGAAACTCGGCCTCAACCTTTTTAGTCAAACCCCTTCGGGAAGCAATCTTCATTAGCTCCGCAAGATCTTGGTCACTACTACTTCTTCTAGAGTTCATGCTAAAACTCTTGGGCAAAGTAGAGGCAGTGACGTCCGTGGGCCCACACCCGGACTCTACTGTGTAGGCCAATCCCGTCATGCTATTGACATAAAAATCTTTGAACTTATTTAAAAATCTAGCAAATCCCCAATAGCATCTTTTGCACTTGTTTTCCTTGATTACTTTAGTTTTCATCTTACAATCTTTGTTAGAAAGTGTATTTTTGATCTTGAACTTTGAAATAAATTGATGAATAGAAGGTGTTATGTAGGATTAATGATCGGAACAAGATTATATATATTGTGTTTATTTTGATAACTAGTAATAGAAATATTCAAAATTTTGTAACTATTAGTAGCAACAAGTGATTGTTTGCTCAATTCCTTATAGTTTACTAGTGTTTTGACTGTTCGTTCATCGTTGTTGAACTATCATTTGACCTCTAGTTGGATAGCATCTATATGTACTAATCTTTTGTATATGTTTTGGTCAACATATTCTTTTTATATATGTTTGAACTATTATTATTGTTGTTATGATGTAGATTGTTTTTATGGTTTTAATGTTTTGCGCATTTGTATGCTGCTATCTAGCAAATTGGGTTCAATTCAAAATTATTCCTATGGTCAAATACGAGCTATATTCTAAGTACGTTTGGCCCCTTTTTAATTGAAGAAAGAGTGTAGACTGTAGAGGGCTCGGGGGAGAACTCATTTGTGTACATGTTTAATGTTACCCGTTCTGACTGTATGGTTGGCCCCTTTTTAATTGTTCGAAACACAGGAATTGTTGGGACATATGTCGGAAGGGTTCGACAAATACTTTCATGACAAGTTTCCTAACCTGTTAGGCTATTAATGGTGGTAAGTGGTAACTAGTATATGATGTTATGCATCAACATTACAAGGATGAAGGGTGTTTATTTTCTACGTTATGGTAATAGGCTTTTTTATTTTGCACACATATTTATATATTTGCATGTGTGAGATGTTTCAGTAATGTCAATGGATTACTACTTACATATCATGTTATCCAAATATATTGACCTACACTATAATTGTAGGGGTCGGCCGACCTCTGTAAAATTTGTTTAGTTGTTTTAGAGGTATATATATGTTTAAATCCCGACCGTTAAATTTTGATACCAACCCTCTTCCAACCTCTGTGAAATTTTTTCTTGGGTCCGCAAGGATCAAAACCCTAGCTTTTGTCTGGTTCAACAACTTTTGAGCTCCTCTTCAAATGCTTGTTTTTTTGTTAGGACTTGGAAGTAGAGGTGCACAAATAAGGTATTATGAAAAACCGGGTTCGGGTATGGAACCGGATTCAGGTATGATCGGGTATTCAAAAATCGGGTATTAATAATAATCGGGTCGGGTTCGGGTAGGGTATTGGCTTGAAAAATCATACTCTGTGTACCGGGTTCGGGTAGGGTATTGAACCGGGTCTTCAATACCCGGGTATTTGAAGACCCTATTTTTGGATATTGAAAAAAACCCGTTTTATGGTTTTGAATACCCTATTTTTGTAACATCCTAAATATTCTAATAATAAATAAAGAAAGTTGCGTTAAATTGTCGTGCGTTTAATAATATTAACTAACGTCTAATATGGAAAAGATCATGGACTTGGATTTAATTAAGATGGACTAAGGGTAATGGGCCTTAGGTCCATGAGCCTTAAGGGGTATAAATACCTTCTTAAGTCACCCTTAAACCCTAACCCATCATTCATTTCCATCTTATTCTCTATACATTCAAAACACACACAATACACTACACCATATTTCGGCCGAGAGAAATAGAGGTGAGGTCCGAGCAAGCACACGCGATTCAAGATAGATACAAGATCTAGAGTGTCACACCCTCAAAATCCACTAACGGAGTTTTACCGTCAGAGGGAGTGAACTAACAGGATCGGAATCATTAGTTATAATCAAACCATAAAAACGTTTAAATGAAAATAAGTGCGGAAGCGTAAAAAAAAACAAAAGACAAAAGTTGTGTCACGCAAGACGACTTAAAATCCAATGACAACAGTTTAAAATCAGTTTGCATAAACAAAAGCGTTTTCAACAATGCATGATCCTATACCGCGCGCCCGCCTCGGCTACCTGAGAATAACATACTAAAAGTGTCAACACGAGGTTGGTGAGTTCACGAGTTTATATAAAATAAAGCGTTTTGCGTTTTGCGTTCAGCGTTCAGCGTTTTGCGTTTAGCGTTTTACGTTACCAGATAGTGTTAAATCAATTATATATCGATAGGTAGCTAGCCTATACAACAAGTATTACTAAGTGTTCGACACCGAAGCTGACTGTTTATCAAGTGCCTTGCCACCAGGTCATCCAGACCAGGTAATGTGTTAGCCAAAATTACACCCACTCGACCTCCAGTCGAGTTTAGCGTTGGGTGGGGTTTGTCAAACCCATTAGTACTACTCAACAGTGACTCGCTATTATCCAAATATTAACCGGTTCGATGTGTAGGACTTCAATTGTTTCGTTTGCCACTTAGCCTTTACAAGTGATATATAATTTACTAACAAAATCTTAAATGCGTTTTTCGGAGTATGTTATCTCCCCCAAGTGAAAAGCGTTTAAAACAGTTTAAAGGGGTAAGTGAAACTCACTGTTTGCGAAGAATTCCCAAAAATAAATCACCAAGTGATGCGCGTCACAGAAAACTCTCTCTAGCGTTCTAAAACAACAAAGAGATTTTCTAAGTGTCGGAACTATTATCGAGTCTCTAGACTCGGCACATAACACCTATGCACAAATTACGTTTCGTGTTTCGTTTGTGAATCGTGTGTGACTTAACAAGTACATTTGTGATACGATACATGTGTGAACAATTATTTACGTGTCATGTATTAATAATGTATATCACTAGCAACTATTCCCCGCATGGGCAATTTGGTCAAAATACCACACTTATTTAGCAAGCATTCCCAGCAGGGGCAATTTGGTCAAAACATAATAATTAACTAGCAACTAGCACTTTTCATGCATTTTCACAAAGTTCGGCAGTTAACTTTACCGAGACAGAATTCTACTTGAAAGATTATACTATTCCACCGATCATAGCATCTCAATTAATTCATCAAAAATCATCACAAAAGCATACATGTATTAGGTTTCCAGAACATATTTTATTTTATTTTTATTCCACATAGGTTTCTCACAATGATCAAAACATTACAGCAAACTCACAACAGTCAAATTCATGCGCAACAGAATGTTATTTGAAATTCCCGTTAAATGAAAAATCCAACAAATGCAAGACCAATTGGGTTTGGTTCTTAACTCAACAAGTTAACTTCCAGAAGTGGAACCAACCCATTTGGTCTTGTAGTTCATGAGATATAATATTTACAAGACAACCTAACAGCAGGTCTCACAACTCAGCTTTGCACAACGTTTTTGTAAAATCATAAAAGTTAACTTTTACACATTCAAAAATTGCAAATTTATATTCTTTAGAAACTAGACTCAACCTAGTTTACTGTAGTATCAATAATCTCGACCCATTTTCACATTCACACTACGTTACAGTCAATTGAACATCAATAACACAATCTGTCCAGAAACTGTTTGCATCCAAACTCAACATATCAACTATCTATGGACCATAATCCGTTCATATGACCTTCTAGACACCATAACCACTATCCATGCACATCAAATACACACCACATACATGATTAGGGTTTTACTTGAACTCAAAAATCAAGGAAACAAGCAATTAACATGCAATAACATCCATTCTAGTTATCAAATCAACAATCAATACATAATTAACCATCATCTAATCAAAACAAGTCATATGAACATCATGTATATAATTTCCAGATTCTAGGGTTTATAATTATACCTTCCAAAGCACAAAAATAAGCAAGGGGAAGGTAGAAGATGACTAGAATCGGGTGTAGGATGCTTCAACTGCGAAAGACAAGATCAAAAATCAAAGGATATGTGTGTGTATGTGAGCCGATCGCAAGGGAGACAGGGGGGGCTGCCGTCGATTTGGGAGGAGAGAAAGAGAGAGTTAGGGTTTAGGTTTATTATTATTTAATAACAATCATGTTACATCTAGGTCCCTCCACTTCAAATTATTAGTTTACTAGCCCAAAGTAATTAGTTTGCATCTTGAGTTAACTTCTTAAACAATGTTATCACATAACACATAAGCCTAACACATAATTATTGTTTTAATGTTTCTCGTTTATTCACCAATGATTAGCGTCAACTCGTTTGCGTTTCGGTGCACTTCCCGAAAAACTACACATGTAGTAATTGTCAAGCGTCATTTAAACCCTAGTTTAAATGTAATGAGGTGTGCGTTATAGATTCAATGATCTTTAAGTTTGAATTGACGGAGTTGAATTGACGGAGTTAACCTGAAATTGACGAATGTCACATAGAGCCCTTAAGCAAGCTAACCGAGACCGAAGAACGTATAAAGGTAAGCCGTTTTACCTTTAAAGTTTACATTTTTATACACGTTTAGTCTTGAAACTTGAACCTAGAATAGATCGAGTATAAACGAAAGATAAAGTTGTAAACTTGATAGTAAATATGAGTGTAATGAACCCGGAAATGGAAACGGCTCGATTAAATGAACCCTTAAACTAGTATTGATCATTTCGAGCTTAAAGGTCCGAACTTTATGCATTTTCGGGCCAAATCTTATTCAAGAACGACCATAGGGTTGATCGCGAGTTGGTTAAATATCGTATCCAAAGATTTCGCGTTAAAACGATGATGATTTTGGGGATTAAGGACGAACAGCGGCGGCTGCTGCACAACTTCGCCTAACTGACAACTTCGCTCGTTGTTAAGTTCGCCAACCTTAAGTTCGCTGAGGTTAACTTCGCCTAAGGTCAAGTTCGCCCAACTGTAACTTCGCCTGGTGATAAGTTCGCCCATGATAACTTCGCCTAAGGCTAAGTTCGCTAATGCTCAACTTCGCCTGGCATATGTTCACCTAGGGTTAACTTCGCCGAACACTAACTTCGCCTATGCTTAAGTTCGCTAATGATAAGTTCGCTTAACGTTAAGTTCGCTTATTGTTAAGTTCGCTTAATGATAAGTTCGATGGAGTTAGCAAATAAGAAAATAAATTAAAAACCTAATGAAAAATGTGTTAAGGCAGTTAATGTAAATAAAATTTTTTCAAGCTGACCTGGCAGCTCGACCCCAGCCAGGGGCTCTGCCCCTTGAACCCTGCTAGGGGCTGCCGCCCCTAGACCCCGCTGCTAGGGGCGCTGCCCCCGGACCCCCGTTCGTTGTGGGTTATATAAAGATAGAAATACAACATGAGTAGTAGTAGTTAATTGATACGTGTAAATATTATACAGTTAGCCGTGCACAGTTCAAGTAGGGAATAACGATTAACGGAGAGCGTAACAGGATTCATGTGAGTTTCTAGCCCCACTTCCTTGTTATGTTTTCAGGGCTGTGTGCATACTCGATGTGATAGTTAATACACTTATCTTAAGTGATAAGTGTATGCCTTGTATGATTTATGTATGATGATTGCTTGACGGTGCGTGAACGATCTTCGGATATTGCATGAACCGTCAGGTGGTAGTTAAGATATGATTGATAAGTATGATGAAAGATATGATGTATGTATGAATATATGATGTATGCATAATGTATGTATGTTATGATGATGGTACGTGAACGCTTTTCGGAGATTGCACGTATTGTCAAGGAAAGTATGTATGAACAGGTATGGTACAGTTACACGAAACAAAGGGACCAGACCCTAATAATATTTGTGATGTTAGGGACCAGACCCTTATAATATCTGTGATGTTAGGGACCAGACCCTAATAATATCTGTGATGTTAGGGACCAGACCCTTATAATATCTGTGATGTTATAGGGCGAAAGGCTCTTTAAAACGTATGATTATGTATGTAAAGAAAGTATGAAGGTAAGAATGAAAGTATATGCACTTATGTGTGTATGAAAGAAAGTTAAGAGGTTAAGTATGAAATGTAAGAAGGTATTGTATGAGTATGTGATTAACTAGAACTCACTCAGCGTAGCTGACTTTTAGTATGCACGCAGGTGAGTAGAATGAGGCAGGTAGCTTGAGGAGGACACATGGCAGAGTTGGACGAAGCTGGCATCTGAAGATTTTGCTATGATGTTTTATTTTAAAAGACTATGTTTTGTTTTTAAATGACTATGAATGCTCGATAAGACAAGAATTATGGTTATGGAATGTAATGGTTTGAATGTTTTTAATGTTCCGTGAATGTTTTAATTAACTCTGATATTTAGAACTGCGTTTATGAGTAAATCCAACACGAAAGTAGGGCTACCGGTAACGGGGCCTTACAATTTTCCGGGTATTAAAAAAACCCATTTTCTACAGTTTTCTTCTATTAACGGGTCTGCTTTATTTTTTTTATCCTAACTCCATTTTTTTGCATACAAACTTCAAAGTTCATTCAAACATACATAAACAACTAAACAATGATACAAAAAACCATATATTTTATGTGTTTTCAGTTGTAGTTTGGTATATCAAAAGGTGTTGCTCTAAACAAGTATTTATATCATATACGTGCTCCAAAAAAGATCCGTTGGAGAACGACTATAGATCTGTGGACAGCCACACAAAAACATGTGCACAAACACTAATATCCTAGCATGCAAAAAATTCGGTTCGGGTATGCAAAAAACCCGGGTTTCGAGTATAACTAGAACCGGGTTTCGGGTATAGTTTAAACCGGGTTTCGGGTTTCGGGTATACCTAGAACCGGGTTTCGTGTATTATCGGGTTTAGATCGGGTACGGGTTCGGGTTCGAGTTTCAACATTGAAAGTCATACCCTATCCGTACCCTACGGGTAGGGTCGGGTTCGGGTTCGGGTATTAAAAACCCGGGTTTTAGAAAAACCGGTTCCGAGTTTTTTTTTCTTGTCCGGTTCCGGGTTCGGGTTTTTTGTGCACCTCTAGTTGGAAGCATAAAATGGATCCAGTTTGTTCTATTAGGATTTTTTTTTCTTAATTAATTTGTGTATACGCTAGGCTTTTAAAGAGGCCCAATGGGCTACAATCTAAGTTTTTATTTAAATTTCAAATCAGTTTAATAGTTAAGATTTATATTCTGAGAGTTTTGTAATGTATTAGTCGTATTAAATGATTTTACCAAGTATATAATTTTTATAATGTTCACTATTTTTAATAACACTATAAAATCATTCAAAAAAATTGTGTGTATAGTATTGGTGTATTTTTTAACAAAAAGTTTAGTTTTTTAGAATGCAAAAAGTTTTGTGTTATGTGATCATGCTCGTTTATGAACACGTGATTCTGGTTTCATAACAACATCATGTCAAACGAGATAACATCACCCTACTTTTTATATAATAAAAAAAAAGTATTTTAAATATGAACACATAACAACACCGTGTAAAATATTAAAAAGAAAAAAAACTATTTTTTATTAAAAAGGTTGTACAATAGTCATTTTCACTGATTTAACATATTTTTAGATATTTATTGGTAAAAATGATCAAACGTGTCACATACACTATAAGTAAAAAAAAAATTATTGAAGTTACAATATGACATAGTGCAATGGTATAAACATCCGTGTTCTAATAGAGAATATTTGTTGATTATTATTTGTAATCAATTTGTTTTTAATACTTTGAATAAATATATTTATAAACTTATAACATAATAAATATATTAAAGCAATTGCAACTTTTAAGATAGAATTGAAAGCAATAATAAATTTTCTAGGAATAACGTAATATGGAAGAGAGAATGAAAATGATGAAAAGAGTTGTCTTAATTATATATCCCACAAGGCCACAAATTCCGCACTAAGCACAAATAATTTATTTTTTAAAGTAATTTTTCTTTTTCTTTTTGGTAACTATGATTAGATGTGCATAAATTGGGTATTTTGAGGAATCGAAATTGGGTAGGAATTGATTTCGGGTTTGATAAACAAAAGTTAACAAACGAGTCGAGTAGGAACGGGTCTCGGGTGTTATCAGGTATTTGACCGGGTGAGCCGGATTTTGGCTAGGTCGGGTTCGGGTTTGACCGAGTATAGGTGAAACCAGTTTCAACAAGTCCAAGTCTAGTACGATTTTTCTGAGGAACCGATACTTGACGTCATTAAAGTGTAGAATTTTTAAAACTTTAGTCAAGTGTTATATGTTTTAAGTCGGTTTTTTAGGTGATTAAAGATCGTGTTTCACGTAGAAGGCATAAAATGTGTAAATTTAACTACAAAAGATAGTAACTGGGTATATACAAGTAAAAGTTTACGATATAATATATACTGTGACAAAATAATTATATATAGAAATATACGATTGTTTTATTACAATATAACTATTTTACATATTTTCTTTAAAAAAACAATTATACATCGAACTACTTGTTCTTTTATAATTATTATTATCCATTCCGCTTGCATAATTTAAACTATAGTATTAATAATTAAGTGGGGAGATTATGAGATAATGGCAACGATGAGCTTCAAAACCTAACGTGAAGCAAGGGGTTGTCTAAAGTTTCTAAAAATAATGTATTCGTAAACATGCAAATATACTTTTAATTTCATAAATATAAACAATAACTTAAAGTGGTCCTAAAGTTGCAATTTTGGTACGGTTCTAATTCCTTTTTTATTTCTTTTCAAAATTTGTGTTTTATTAACTTTAATATAATGAGATTACATATCCGCTTTATTGTTCTTTTTCTTGAATTCGATGTATTTGTCACTAAGGGCGGACGGGGCATCGCGTGGTGGCTCTTAGCACACCGCCGCCGCCCCTTTGTCACGCTGAAAAGAGGGAGTTTGCGTGATGGTGTCACGCGTGATGAAGGGTGGATTCCAAGAAAAAGAGCCGTTGGGATGTAGCCGTTGGAGGAGGGGGGGGTTTAAATAAAAAAAAAAACCCAATATAAAACCAAAACAAAAACATAAACCAAATCCAAATCAAAACCAAATCCAACTCAAAAACACTCTCAAACTTCCCCTTCATTCACAACAAAAAAATATGGAATTTCCGAAACACTCGATGCCCTTAGACACCGATAGCTCTTCGTCTTCGGACGATGACATTCTCGAATGGTTCCCGTTGCTATATAAAGAACTTGAAGGCCCGAGCCGTCCAAAGAAAAAAGTGGTGGTGCGTGATCGTATACATGCCCACGACGTGCTAATGAACGATTATTTTGTGAAGGAGCCGAAATACAATGACGAGACGTTTAGGGAACGCTTTCGTTTGCCGAAATCTTTATTCTTAAAGATTGTAGGCGACGTCGAAGCAAACGAAGAATGGTTTCAAGAATCTAACGACGCGAGAGGCAAACGAAGTTTTACGGCGCTTCAAAAATGCACATCCGCTATTCGTCAACTAGCGACAGGTAACCCACCCGGCCAATTCGATGAATACTTACAAATGTCTGAGAGAACTTCACGTGAATGTCTACAATTCTTTTGTAACGCGATTATAAAATTGTATGCCAAAGAGTTTCTATGAAAACCAACAAGACACGACATTACACGTCTTTACGCCGCACACGAGGCTATATGGCATTTTCCAAGGATGCTCGGTAGCATCGATTGTACACATATTGAATGGAGGATTGTCCACGGGAGTTGCGAGGGGCGTATGTTAGGGGTGATATCAAACGATCGACCATCTCACTAGAAGCGGTTGCGTCAAATGATTTATGGATTTGGCATTCTTATTTTGGTGTTCCCGGCTCAAACAACGACATCACTGTTCTGTACACATCACCGTTGTTTCAGAGCGTAACAGATAGCACTGCACCTTTCTGTCCGTATTTTGTCAACGGAAGATATTACAGACGTGGCTACTATCTCGTCGATGGTATCTACCCGCACTGGTCTGTTTTTGTGCAAGCCTTTTCGCTTCCTGTCGAGACAAATGAAAAGGCGTTCAAGAAGTTGCAAGAATCGGCAAGAAAAGATGTCGAAAGAGCTTTCGGTGTTTTAAAGGGTAGATGGTGCATAGTTATCGACCGGTTCGTGCAATGAAAAAAGTCACGATCTCTAGCTACGTGTATGCATGCATCATATTACACAATATGTTAATAAAAGAAGATGGAAATGCAATTTCTCCAGATTGGGTACCGGATCCTCCGACTCAAGTTCCCGTTCCCGATGATGTCCAATTAGACTTGCGGGATGAAAATATTCACTATCGGTTGAGATGGGATCTAGTTGAGCTTATAGGTTCTTTAGGGTTGGAATTCCCGGATTCAGACGACGAGTGGAAGTTTATTGTAACTTTTAATTTTTTAATTCTAATTTTTAAATTGAATTATGTTCTAGTAACTATTGTTTTTATTTTTAAGTTTTATTAAATATTGTTTAAGTTACAAAAAAAAATGAAAAATTCCATCACACCACATCACACCACACCACCCTCCCTAGTAAAAAACCATCACATGTGATGAATTTTGGGTTGGTGATGTGGCACCATATAATTGGGTGGGGTGTGTGATGAGTGATGCCACCACATCCACCACCCCTCCCCCCCCCCCCCCCTAATGTCATAACTTATATAAAATCAGAATTTTTATCCTTAAATATTTAGTTCTTTTTTAATAGCGTTTGGAACTATCTTCAATACCTGAGTGAACATTCTTAAAATGGGATGTCAGCCTTGTATATTGATTTTGATTATCAGACCTGACTCACCTAAAAACAAAATCAAAGAGGAAATTCATCACCGTAAGAAAACATCTCTTAAGTCATGTAATTTAATCATCAACTCATGCCATTAGACCAAGGCCAATTGCCCTTAAATGATTAGTTAACATAAAACAAAATTTATATATCAAACGAAACTTTTTTTTATTGAACGTTCAACTGATATAATGCTAAATATATATGTTTCCCTTGTTTATTTTATTTAATATTTTAATTGTTTTTGTTCGTTTTTAGTCAAGATTTGTATACTAATAACATTTTTGTGTGTCGTAGGTTCCGGGATTTGACCGTGATTAAAAAGGGCGAAAAACGAGCTAAAACGGAGATCCGGAACGTGTCAGGAAGAACTGGAACAGAGAACCGGTCAGACCGGGCCGGTCTGACCGGCCCCCTTGGAGAAGCACGCCGCGCCGCGCCTAGGGGAAAGGCAAAAAGCCCTTGGCGCGGCGCCTAGGCACTATTGATGGTTTTTAATTTGTTTTTGGTTATTGTCGGGCCTTGTTTTCGCTATTTAAACACCTTTAACTTAAACCTAACATAACCTAAAGCCACCAGACGATTTTGGAGAGTTCTTGGAGCTATTTTACGAGTTTGTTGGTGATTTTGAAGGCACGAGAACAGCCGGTGAAGAGCTTTACGTTCAAGATCGAAGACTACGGGTTTTATCGCCTTTAATCTTTCGTTTCTCATTATTTCACCATGTTTTCAGTTTTTATTACTTTGTTTGATTTAGACTTTAAGATGCTAGGATAAATTCCATAAACTACCTAGGTCGTGATGAACCTTAGTTCGGTTTGATTTTATTTGGATTTCGTTTCGTTATGGATTTTATGTTCTAAGTAAACGGTTGAGTTTGATTTAATTGATGCGTTTGATTGCTTGGTTTTGTTTACTTGAATTTATTGTTTCACATTGCCCTTGTTGATTGTTTCATAGGATAGGGTTTTGTTAAGTCATTTACTGTGTGTTCTTGACTAGTTTGTGATTGAATTCGAATAAGATCATAGAAACAATAAAATCAAGTAAACAGATAAAAGTGAGTTGCTAGTCTGAAAAGCTGTAAGGTGATAGACTATTAATAGATCTTTGCTTGTCAGGATTGCTAGATTTAGTTTTTCGTAAGGAGTCCGTCTAGGTTTGATTGTCAGCTTAGTCTATTAAGTTAATTGAGTCAGCTTGGCTATCTTTGAATTCCGCGCTGTAAGGTAGGTTTTCGTCATAAAGATATACTTAGACATAAGCGATTAAATAACCATAAGGAAGTTTAATATAAAGCTGGTGAGTCTTAAAACTTGTTAGAAATCCATAGGCGTCTTCTTGAAGTTCAAGGGTCCTGTTCGGGTTTTCTGTCAAGGATCTATTTTATGATCCCGGTTTCATAACGTGAGTTTTCCATTTAATTAATAACCGTAACTTTGGGGATTCTAGCATAGGTAGTTATCTTTATCATCTGAATTAATGAAAGGAGTTAATTGCCCGTTTGCCCCCTGTGGTTTGTCAAACTAGCACGTTTGCCCCCAGTGGTTCCGAAATAGCACCATTGCCCCCTGAGGTTGTTTTTTTAGTACCCGGGTGCCCCCAAACATGAACGTCCGTTAGTTTTCACCGTTTGGTGTCATATCTTCTAGGGTATTTTCGTCTTTTAACCCAGTGGTTCCGAAATAGCACCATTGCCCCCTGAGGTTGTTTTTTTAGTACCCGGGTGCCCCCAAACATGAACGTCCGTGAGTTTTCACCGTTTGGTGTCATATCTTCTAGGGTATTTTCGTCTTTTAACTGCATAAAGATGGAACGTCACAGTCAGTTTAATATCAAAACATGACATAGTGTTAACAACAAAATGCATAAGCAACATGTTTAATATCCACCCTTAATTCATACCAAAATGGTGGCAAACATAAGCCGCAATAGTTTTAGGTAGTTTTAGACAACAAGACATCTACTAATGTTTAATACAACCAAGTAGCATAACAAAACAAGTTTAAGTAATATAATCAAAGCAGTTTCAACTAGCAGGAGCAGCTCCATCATCACCTAGCAAAGCACCTAAAACAGAGTCATCACAATCCATATCAGTAGCAGTTTGACCAACACTTTCACCACCATCTCCAGCAGCAGCTTGACCAGCAGCTTGACCAACACTTTGACCTCCATCCCCAGCTACATTCTTATGTTTTCCGCAACCTCTTGAATTGTGCCCTTTATCACCACACATCTTACAAGTTACAGTGCCACCCTTCCTTGTCAATTTTCCAGCAACTTCCATATTATCTTCAAGCTCCACCTGGTCCTTTCTTCTATTCTTCCTAGGCCTGCCTATTTGTGCTCTATGAAATGGTGCAATCAATGTTGTTGGATCCTGACATTTTGGCCATAACTTAGGACCATTCAGTGGCCCAATCTTGTACTTGTAAACTTCTTTCCAAGTATCCATAAAATAACATGGATTGACCCATGTCTCTAGTGGACCAACTTCTTGTTTGTGAACAACCATATCCCAGTTGACAGCAACAACATGCTTACATGGAATTCCAGACAATTCCCATCTCCTGCAAGTGCAAACCTTTTTCTCCACATCAACTGCATATTGACCTCTAGTCCCAGTTACCTGCCACCTTTTATCACCACACCACTTTACAATGCAACTTGGTGCATTTTTCTTATTTCTCTCTAAAATGATTGTAGCCTTTGGTGTTAGTGGACCATTCCATTTATCTTGTGCCTTCATCACATTGATGATCCTTTTCATCAAGTATTCTCTTATAAATTCCAAGCATGATATTATAGGCTTCTCTCTCCCATCAACAGTTTTTGAATTCAAGACCTCACACATGTTGTTGAGTAGAACATCACTTTGTGCTCTTCCTGTTCAATTATAACCAAAACAAAAAAGTTACCTCATTGAAACCTCATATTGATTAAGAAACATTTGAACAACAATGTACCTGTGAAATGAGACCTACTCCAATGTTGTGGTGGAATACCAGCCAACCACTTATAAGCTTCAATATTAAATTTCTTCAACTCTTCCATTTGTTCAATAAAGTCAGGAACTATTTGACAATTGCATAAATTAAGACAGATCTAACCTTGAAAGTACAATAAAAGTATTAACTGCATAAATTGATTAAGTTACCTGTTGTTGCAGTTGCACATGCCCACAAGCAATCCTTGAATGCTTTGCCTCTCCACTTTAACTTCATATTCTGGTGTATATGCCTAAGGCAAAATCTGTGTTCAGCAGCTGGGAATACTTGTGCAAGAGCTGGAATCAAGCCCTATTTAGAAGGAACATAAAAGATGTTAATTAACAATTTATGAGACATAAGGTTAAAAATAAGACAGATCTAACCTTCTGTCTATCTGAGATGAAAGTGAAATTGCTGTTACTTTGTAAATCCAGATCATCTTGAAGGCATTCTAGAAACCAGGTCCATGAACTTTTGTTTTCTGCCTCTGCAATTGCATATGCCAATGGATAGATTCCATTGTTAGGATCTAACCCAACAGCAACTAACACTTGACCTTGGTAAGATCCCTTCAAAAAAGCCCCATCTAACCCTAGTAATTCCCTCCCACATGCCTTAAAACCTTGCTTTAGAGGACCCAAGCAGATGTAAATTCTTTTGAATACTCTAGTTTGAGAAGATGGGTTAGGCTCTGACTCAACATCAATCTTCACTGTGGTGCCTGGATTTGCATTCATGAGCTCCATGGCATAGTCCCTCAATTTTGAATATTGTTCTTTGTAATCACCCCGGATCTCCTTTGAAGCTTTTACCTTTGCCTTAAATGCTTTAGGTCTGGAAACATTAAGTTCATACTTCCTTGATACCTCCTCCTGGATGGTTTTCGCAGAAATATGTGGGTTGGATCCCACAAGGTTAAGCACCGATTTATCTTTAGCCATGAACTTGGCAGTCAAATAAAGACTATCTCTTGATTGTACACAAGTGTGCTCAGGCTTGTAGGTCTTCACCATCCAAGTTTCAACCGAATCTTTCTCCTTAGATATGTATAACACATAAGGACAAGCTGCCTGTAAAAGTCTTTCTTTTCTTTTTCTACAGGCTATTGAATTGGCAGTAGGAGGATCTGCTGGTATTTGGTTGGGCCTGATAATAGGGTTTTTTTTTCTTGGGCTAGCCCTTTTAGCAGATATTTGTAAAGGCCCATCACCTTTATTGAATTGAGGAACACTTCCTTCACAAATGACTCTAATCCTATTTACCTCATCTTTCTTATAGGATAACTTTCTTTTAGTTTGAATTGCTTGCATTTCAACAAGCTTCTTAGCCTCTTTTTTAGTTCCAAATGTTTGACCAACAAAAAATCTTGCAGCTTGCATATGATTCTTGCCCTGCAACAAGTTAATCCCACAATTAATAACTAGTAAAAAAACAAAAGAGTACAATGAATATAACACTAACCTTTTCTTTACGTCTGATTTCCCTCAACATCTTGTTTCTCTTAGATGACAGGTCGGTAGTTGAATCATCACTCATGCTATCAAATGACTCGTCATCATCTACATAGTCATGGAAGTCCCTCATATCAACTTCCATGTCATCCGCATATTCATTTTCAATGTCCACCTTGAAATCACTATCTTGTGAATCATCATCTTCACTAGAATCCTCGATGCCACAATCAGTCTCACCATTGTCAACCTCATTCCCATTATCACCCGTACATTCGTTATCACCCCCTGGGTAGACCGTAGAAAAATCAAAATCATCAAAGTTATAACCATCTACAACCGGCTCACCCCCTTTTGCATTCTCACCCCCTTTTGCATTATCACCATCCTTTGCATTCTCACCCCCTTTTGCATTATCACCATCCTTTGCATTCTCACCCCCTTTTGCATTATCACCATACTCAATCATCAATAATTTTCTTCTAGGAACCATTTTTTTCCTAGGAACAGCAATGGCATTAGCATGAGCATCTCCATCATCTATTTCCTCAATAACAACCTTAGATGTTGATTGTGGTGATTTCAAATAAGTATCCACATCAGATTTATATTCTTCAATGAACAAGTTAATAATCTTATTTTCAGCCACATATTTGGACAAGTTAAGCACATCAGCATCACTACCTAAAGCTACTAAACCAGTATCCAAATCTTTACCTGGTATTTGAAAATGATAATATAGCGGAACATCATCTTTAAAAAATTCTAGCTCACGCAACATCCAATGGACTTCAATCACAGAAAACACATCTATGTCCACATCATCTATAAATGCAACCTTACCATTAGCATATCTTCTACCCGGAAAGTTCCTAAATGCACCACCATAGTTTATTCGTACAGAGAACAAATTAGGTTGTCCAACTGTTACAAAAAAACAAAAACAAACACATATAAAACATATAAACAGCAAAATTTAAACTGAAATTAATGATTCCAGCCTTTCAAGAATCGCAATTGAAGAAGGTGCTAAACCTTACCATATCTTATATGGGGGTTAAGGTTAGAGTATTTCTTCCTTAATTCCCAAGCCATCGTTCAAACAAAGATTCACTGGTATGAGTTTGAAAACCCTAGAAGAAATCGAAGGATGTGGGGGTTGAAGGATCTGCTGGTATTTGGTGTATAAGTGAAGAAATCGAAGGACGTTCCATCTTTATGCAGGGGGCAATGGTGCTATTTCGGAACCACTGGGTTAAAAGACGAAAATACCCTAGAAGATATGACACCAAACGGTGAAAACTAACGGACGTTCATGTTTGGGGGCACCCGGGTACTAAAAAAACAACCTCAGGGGGCAATGGTGCTATTTCGGAACCACTGGGGGCAAACGTGCTAGTTTGACAAACCACAGGGGGCAAACGGGCAATTAACTCTTAATGAAAGCTTTCTAAATTGTTTATTAGTTTAAAAGTAATTAGGTTAAAGGTTTATCAATTAATTAATTAGTTTAAGGTTGTGATTATGTTTTATTATTATTTTATTAATTAGGGTTAAGTTTTAATTAGTTTATTATTACTTTAACAGTTAAGTAATCATTAGTTAATTAATTTTAGTTAGTTAATATTAGAGTTTTAATTAATTAGTTTTAAAATCACCCTCAAATATTATTAATAAATAGTCGCGTCTTGTAGTTGAGTCTAATTAGCTAATTTATAGAGTCTTGTGGGTTCGATATCCGGACTTACTTAGTTGTACTAGAGTCGACCGGTACACTTGTCGGTTAGTAGTTTAAGTTAAGTTTAAGAGTCTATAATTATTACTTAGTGTCTAGATTAGCTTATTTTTAATTAATAATTATTTGACTACTTTTAGCCCATCATCAACGAATCCTTCAAATTGTCTACTTGCTAAATTTATCAAAAATCAAGATACACCGTCTTTAGATTCGGGGAAAACTCTCACATAAAGCTAATGCCCCTGAACACTCGCCCGAAGGTACGACTGTGTGATGAGATAAGACCCGTTTAGTTCAAGATTCCAACTAATGAACGTCACATACTCGTCTAGTCTCTCATCATCACCCAGGTGCCACTGAAACTAAATGCTAGGGGCAGAAATCAAACACAAGTCTGAAGTCACATAAAACATCAAGTATGTTCCTTACCAGTTAGCACTCCGTCATCAGCTCATTGGCTATAGATTAAACATAACTAGTAGTCATTATCATTAATTATAAATAATTAAATAATAATCAGTTTAGATTTGTTAGACGATGTTTCCATAGAGTCGTAGACGTGGTTTTCTCATTTCTGCGTTGACTCATTCAAATCAAAAGACCAAAAAAATAAAAAATAAAAAAGAGAAAAGAAAAGTAAACACACAAACAAGACCTACTCTACCTGCACAGCAACTACCCAGCACGTGACCTACTCTACCTGCACAGCAACTACCCAGCACGTGACCTTATGCTTTTGTGACAATGAGATCTAAGATATCAATTTTTTTATTTTTTTCTTCTTTTTCCAAACGGCAATATCAGTACTTCATGACATTTTTTACTATGTCACTTGATGTGCATTTTTTAACTGTGTTCATAAATTTAACATTATTGTTTTTAAGGCATGTATTTGATGTTGTCTATAGGTGAGGATAATATAAACCTAAACTTTTATAGTCTTTTTAGCATGAGATAATATAATGCACGAGGAAATGCAATTCACAATTAATCAAACGAACCATTCCCACCTTACCGCCTATATCGGTTACTCTGTTAGAATGGAATCAATTATTATCTTGTGTTGCTTGGTAGCCAAAGAAAAAGAAGAAGAAATCAAATACAAAGCGGCCACTGTTTTGAAACCCGGCCTGGCCCGGCCGGTCGAACCGGTCAAACCAATTTTTTATTAAATCTAAAATAAAATGTGTATGGTGGGATTCAAACTTGGGTCATTTCCTAGATAGAAGCTTTAACAATTACTCATGAGCCAACCAACCAACCAAGCTTCATTGATGTCTTTATTGATCAAATATATATCATATATATTAAAAAAACAATGTATGAAACATAAATAAACATTAAAGTTTGTTATTATTATTATTTTTTGTTATTATTAATTTTTATATGTATATGAATTATATATATAAATAAATATATATATATATTTAAATTATTTATGACGTCATCCGGGTCAAACACCGGTCCGCCCTCCCGGGTCGGTCCAACCTTTGACCCGGTAAGACGTCCGGGTCGACGCCCGGGCCGGGTCTGAAAACATTGGTGGCGACCAATGATGGATAGTGGTGGAGTTGGCGGTGATGGTGGCCGCTGGTGGAGAAAGTGGAAAGTAACAGAAATTCCTAGAGGCATACCATCAAAAAAACTTCACTGGCCAATTGGGTAGATGGTGGCTCGTAGAGGCGGTGTCGGTGATGGTGGTCAACAATCTATGGTGGTGGTGGAGGAAATGGAATGTAAAAAAACATGGTGGAGCAGATAGTGAGATAAACAATTTTTTAAGGTGTTAAAAAGAATGAAATTCCTTATGCATAAGTAAATCAATTTGGTTCTAATATGTTATATAACACAAAGCGAGCTACATCTGGATAATGGGTAAGCGAGCAACAAGCTGCGCCGCTATCCCCTTTTGAATCGCAAAGCCTATCCTACTAAATATAAATCCTTGGTTCCTCGGGCTCTGCAAGTCACTGTGGACCACCTTCTGCACTCGCTCCAAGAAGCGAACCGCCTCGGGAGCTAAGGATCCAAATGTGTCGAAGGCAAAGGGAATGAACACGTGCTGATTCTCCAAACACGCTTCCTCATGCTTAGCAACCTTCCTAGATTCCGCTCTCAAAACCGCCTGTCCCTGGTACGAAGCCACTTCCTAGATTCCTTATGTAATATGTGATTTCAATGCATTGACCAATTAAACATTTTTTTATAATTATATCGTAATGATTTTTTCTATTCCGTATATAATTTCTGCATATTAAACATCACTTTAATATCTGTAAGACAAATGTTCATTTCTTCATGACATGTGACATAGAAAATGTTATCTATTTAGATTATGTGATGTGGTTTAATTACTTAGAGTGAATACAACTTACAGTTAGTTAATTACTTGCAGGTGATATAATGTTTGTTTTATACAAAAGTGATGTGATTCCAAATCTTTACAAATACAAAATTAGGTAAAAAGTAGATGTTATGAAAGAGTTATATTTTTTTTTTTTTGAAAATTGACTTTCATTAAAAACAAACACAACCAACGACTATCACCAAGACGGAGAAAGACGCTGAAATCCAAAAACCAAAAACAACAATCACGTTACATCAAATAAACACCATCTTTTCCAATCCACTACCCCTATCTTAGTTCTATTTTTGTACCAAAGAAAATCCAAAGATTTTATATCCGCAACCATTTCTGCCACCTTAGTGTTCTTGCCCGAAAAAATCTTTTCATTCCTAGCCCGCCAAATCCTCCAACAAGTAATGATGACAATTCCATGAATAATCAATCTCTTGTTCCCCGTCGCACCACAAACCTTATGCACTTCCACCAAATCATTGACATGAAAAACAAAAGATCTAGGGATGTTGCACCATGAACCAATCGCATTCCAAACGGCCATAGAAATGAAACACCCGGTTAACAAGTGCTCGAGCGATTCCTCATTACTCTCACATAAAGCGCAACTATGATCATCACAATGCAAATGACGTCTAGCTAAAGCCTGCTTGGTTGGAAGACTATCCAGAACGGCCCTCCACATAAAAATATTACATTTTTTCGGGACCCAATCGCTCCATTGGAAACTGAAACTCCCAGCATCCACAACGGACCGCACCATCCATCTTTTAATCGCCGAAACCTCGAACTCTTTGCAGCTACCAACCGCCCAAGACCATGAATCTTCACGGTCAACCATCACCACCCCTTGAAGGAGATCTTCCAACTCTTGCTTCTCGATCACCTCCTGTTGGGAGCAAGGAGCTCTAAGCCAATCCCACACAATGCGACGAGAAGATCCAGTGACCACCAACCGATCTGCTAACAAGACATTTTTCTGTTTTTCTACCGCATATAAGGACGGATACTTGTCCATAATCGGCGCCGAACCCAACCATAAATCCGTCCAAAACCGAACTTGGCGACCATTCCCAACTGTGGCCCGGATCACTCTATTAAAACCCACACCATCAACCTTAAATTTGTTCCAAAACATAACACAATTCTTCCAAACCCCGGGAACCCCATTATTAACCGGAGCAAGCCCCCAACAGCGCGAGGACCCGTGAATAGACAACACTACTCTTCTCCACATCGCGTGATGATCATTTAGAAATCTCCCAAGCCATTTAGTAATCAGCGCTTGATTATTAACCTCTAAACGAGCGATACCTAAACCCCCTTCTTTTATATGTTTGGTGACTACCTCCCAAGCCACCCATGACATCTTCCTCACTTCATCCGAACCACCCCATAAGAACCTTCTCATCAAAGCTTCTAAATCATTGGTAACCTTCTTTGGTGCCTTAAAAAGCGAAAAATAATAAGTGGGATGACTATCCAGCACCGATTTAATAAGGGTTAACCGACCGGCAATAGATAACGAATTAACTTTCTATTTAGATAGCCTCTTCTTGAACTTGGACACAACCGGTTCCCAATTAACCACCCTATTCATGTTAGCGCCAACCATAATCCCTAGATAAGAAAACGGGATTCTACCCGGCTTACAACCCATGAAACCAGCTTGGATATCGATCTCACCATCTTCTACACCTACTCCAAATAACACTGATTTATGGAGATTAATCTTTAGTCCCAAACACAAGTAAAATATGCGAAGAATACGTTTCAAGTTATCAAAATTAAAAGAAGACCACTCTCCCATAATCATAGCATCATCCGCATAAAAAAGATGGGATAAAGTAGGACCTTCATTAGGAAGAGTAATACCATGAAACGCACCTATATTACAGGCTTGTTTCAACATACCTGAAAAAGCCTCCATCAGAATAATAAAAAGAAAAGGCGATAGCGGGTCACCTTGACGAATGCCTTTATGACACCCAAATTCGAATGTAGGAGATCCATTAACAAGAACAGACGATCTGCTCGCCAACAAGATACCACTAATCCAATCGCACCAGACCGAAGGAAAACCCATCTGAGAAAGAACCGACAACAAGGACTCCCAATTCACATTATCAAAGGCTTTATCGAAGTCAATCTTGAACATAAAAATTCTTCTCTCCCTCTTCTTAGCCCAAGCAATAACCTCATTAGCCACCAAAGGGCCATCAAGAATATATCTCCCGGATAAGAAAGCCGACTGATGCTCTGAGACAATCTTATTCATAACCATTATGAAAGAGTTATATAGTGACTTCCAACAAACTCACAATTTACTACTAAAAGATGTTCAATTTTGTTATATTCCAAAATCATAGTCTTTACCTTAAATAACATGTCATTCTAAAAGAAGTAGTTCCAAACATAGTAGAACAAGGAAAAAGAGAGGCAGAGAACTTACGCATTCTATATTAACACGTTGACAATACCAAACTAGAAGTCTACAATAATAGCTTTTATTGTTTTTACTAACAAAATTAATTCAGTTTCTCCATATAAAATTTTCATTAATTTATTTCATAGGGTAAAAGATATTGCTCTCGTTCTTTTTTTTTTCTTTATATTATTATATAAATCTGGTTTTTCTATTTAAGAGTCGATTTATTCTTCAACATGCTCATCATGTAGTATGAAGCTAAAATTAAAACACGTTTTCACGGCCTAATCAATATAATTATGAATATCATTGCAGTTATTTTCTTATTTATAGTCAATTACACAAAAAATGTATTTGGAATTTTAATAATTAAATTTTTTTTCCATTGATTAATAATGATCTAAACTTATCTATTATGCTATTGTTACTGGCTTACTTTGAGGAATTTTAGATGAAAATAAAATTTGTTGTTCAGAAAAATATATTATGCTATTGTGACTGTCACTAAAAGTAAAAATAAAAATATATGATTGTCAATAATCAAATTAATAATACATATTATTATCGGACAATGAATCATGATATAAATTATTAAAATTCTAAATGTATTGATATTCTTTGACTCAAGACTTTTCTTACTAGATACAAATTCACTACCTTTAAAAGAAACATGTCCACATATATTAAAAAAAAACATATGCTTAAAATTCATTCACGTGTAAAACATCTAACAAAACTCTTGAGGCCAACCTCTTTTAAAATATTTTTTTTTTCATAACAATGATAGTCCACGATATGACTGATTTGTCACAAATTGGCTTGTGGCCAACCTGAGTTTTGAAACTTCCATAGAGTTTCCCCTGAAGGACATAAATTTTCGGGTCCTCCCCGTATCATAGGAGAAACCTTCTCCCCTGATGTCACTTAGTATCTGTTGCGCCGTCACAATAGTCAAAACCTGATGGCATAAAAACACATGCCAGATAAAACCCCCGTTTTGGCTCGGATCCGAATTAACGACTATCTAAAAAAAAGTAAAAAACCTAGTTCTTATCTTCATTGTTATAATCAACTCTGCTAGCCTTGAAGGTTCTTTATTTGTTTACAATATTTCTTTAACAATTATTCCTAGTTCATTCTTTATCTCAATCTCTATAATTAAACTAAAAACATCATATTTTCTCTCTCGTTTCAATTAAATAATATTTTTTATACTTTTACAATTACATTTTCTGTCTCTTTCACTCGCAACCACTTCAAAAATATTAAATAATGATATACTTGAACAATGCGTTTCTCCAAATTTGAACATGAACAATATCATTTTCTCCCTTCTTCTCTCACAATCATTTTACCCGCCTCTAAAAAATTGAAGAACCCCTCACATAATGTTTTTACCTTATTTTATTTTTTTAAGTTAAACTAGGGTCTAGAACACACAATCATTTAATTGAATGTAATTAATGTCATGTAACTTTACCACTAGACCAAACCGCATCTATTTACAATAAAATATTCTGTTACAAGAATATAATATTTTTAAAAAACGTTAGGACTTGGGTTTATGTATTATTATTATTATTTTATTGTTTTTATTGGGATTTAAGTGAGAGCATTCCACGCACTAACGTTATTATTATTGTAATAATAATAATATATGTGATTGATAAAGACGGATAAAATTATTAATTAATTAATAACGTTAGTGCGTGGAATGCTCTCACTTAAATCCCAATAAAAACAATAAAATAATAATAATAATAATAATACATAAACCCAAGTCCTAACGTTTTTTAAACGGAAGCTTTCATCAATACTTATTTCACACCTTCAAACAAACAACCAAACAAACACACATAAACCTCTAGACTCTTCCGACGACTATTAACCATTAACACCAAAACCCTAACAATGTCCACCGACGATCCGGCAGCCACCGCCGCCGTCGATCCGTTATCTCATCTTCTAATTCCACCTCTCACCTTCTCCGACGACTTCCAGTTTCTCGACGACGAAGGTTTCGATATCACTTTTGACGATTTTACCCTTCCGGAGGACACTCAACAGTTTCTCAATTCGTCTCTTAACGCCTCCGGTTTCCTCGATCTGTCATCCTCTGATCCTGAATTCAACGGTTTTGTTTCCGATCGTGAAATTGACGGTAATAATTATGGATCGGATATTTGTGGTTATTTGAATATTCCGTCACCGGATGATGATAATGAGGAGATGATGATGAGTAATAATAATATTAATAATAAGTCTGTTAAGTCCGTTAAGTCTTCCGTTAGGGTTTTAGATAACTCTTCACCGGAATCCAGGCATCCGTTATCGTCTCAAGGCTCGGCTGGATCGGAAGCTGATATGAGCTGTCCGTCACCGGAGTCTGGTAATTCGGTTGTTAATCAGAAGGTTAAATGCGAAATGATGAGTAATAATAATAATAGTATTATTAATAAGAATGATGATGATGATAATAGTAATAGAAATGATGATAAGAATAAGAATAATGTTGTATTGAAGAGGAAAAATGAGAATTATGATGTGAATTCGAATTCTAAGTACCGGAGATCGAACGAGACGTCTACACTGACGGATGACGAATCGAATCCGATAGACGAGAAGAAGAGAGCGAGGCTGATTCGAAACCGAGAGAGTGCGCAGCTGTCTCGGCAAAGGAAGAAGCATTATGTGGAGGAGTTAGAGGATAAAGTTAGGGCAATGCATGCCACAATTCAGGATTTGAATGCCAGGATTAGTTATTTCGCGGCCGAGAATGCGAATTTGAAGCAGCAGATGGTCACGGGTGGGGGTGTTGGTGTTGGTGGTGGAGGTGTGTGTTCGGGTCCGGTTATGTATCCACCGCACCCTGTGATGCCGGTTGGGTATCCGTGGATGCCGTGTCCGCCTTATGTGGTGAAATCGCAGGGGTCGCAAGTGCCGTTGGTTCCGATCCCGAGGTTAAAGCCTCAGCAACCGGCTTTGTCGCAGAAATCGAAGAAGACGGAAGTAAAGAAGCCTGTTGAAGGTGTAGCTAAATCGAAAACTAAAACTAAAAAGGTTGCGGGTATTAGTTTTATCGGATTGTTATTGTTTATCATGTTGTTTGGTGGATTGGTTCCGCTTATGAATGTGAAGTTAAGCGGAGTGGTAACGAATGGTGTTTATTTGGGAAATAAGTCTAGTGATTACAAGGTTTATAATCATGGGAGAGTGTTGATGAGTGATGAATATGATCATCTAAACAGAACGAAGTCAACGAACGGTAACGCGAGTGAGCCTCTTGTGGCGTCTCTGTATGTTCCGAGAAACGATAAGCTTGTGAAGATTGATGGGAATTTGATAATCCATTCGGTTCTTGCGAGTGAGAAAGCTATGGCGTCTAGAGAAGAACAAGATGAAAGGATAGATGATAAGGATGATGATGGTGTGACGGGTTCTTCGGATTTGGTTCCTGCTATTTCAATTCCGGCTGTAAACAGGAATGTGTATAGAACTTCAAGTGGTCATCAAAGGGCTTTGTCATCTGATAAGGAGAAGTCAAAGTCGAAGCACGCTGATGGTAAATTGCAGCAGTGGTTTCGCGAAGGCCTTGCTGGTAAATCTTGCTCTATTTTGTATCTTTATTATACTTTCGTGTCTTTGTTATCGCAATTTGAAATTAGGGTGTCAATCGTGTCGGGTTAGCGGGCAATAATAAAGTTGTAAACTTGTTAATGGTGTTGGTGGGTTATAAAAAATTGCTTAGGGTCATAAATGTGTTAAGTGAGTCAACCTGTTTAACTGAGCGGGTTAAACGGGTCAACCCGAATAGTAACACGGCCTGTTATTCTATTCATGTCAAAAACATCAACCCAACCTGCACACTTAAAATCGTGTAACCCAAATACGACGCGTTTAACTCGTTTATCTAAACATGCCAAACAGGTTGGCGAGTTGACGGGCAATAATAAGTTATACACGGTTAAATGTGTTAATCGCCTTGGTGGGTTCAGGGTTGTAGAAATGGGTTTAACGTGTCATAAATGTGTTAAGTTAATCAAGCTGTATAACTAAACGGGTTAAACAGGTCAATCTAAACACGAAACATTTAATTAAACGGGTTATTTGACCAAACACTCAAGTGTTTGACTATTTTATTAATCTTTTACAACATGATTTGTTACACAGGACCTATGTTAAGCTCAGGCATGTGCACAGAAGTATTTCAGTTTGATGTGTCCGCCGCCATCGTTCCCGCCACATCAGCAGTCAACATCACCGCCAGCGACAACCACCACAACTCAACTTATACCCCCACCATGAAAAACCGAAGAATCCTCCATGGTCTTCCAATCCCCCTCTCCGCCACTACCACCAACATCACAAAAGAAAAGGTGGCAGCAGCAGCAGAACCAGGCGGCCATGACTCAGACCACCACGAGCCCCACTACAAAAACAATTCCGCCTCGTCAATGGTGGTTTCCGTGTTGTTTGATCCACGTGAGGCAGGAGACGGTGCTGACGTGGAGGGTATGATGGGCGCTAAGGGGAAGTCGTTTTCGAGGATATTTGTGGTGGTTTTGTTAGACAGTGTCAAGTATGTGACTTACTCTTGCATGCTTCCTTTAAAAGGAGCTAGTCATTTGGTAACAGCTTGAAGTTTTGTAGATAGATAAGAGTCCAAGTCAAGAGTCATAATATGTGTTGTAGCTTTGAATCTAATGGTCATCTTTGTGGTCTAGAGATACTATAGTTGTGACCTAATGAAACTGAGGCTATCTAATTAACAAAAGTATTAATGTTATAGTTTCTTCATGTTTCATCTTGTTTTTTTGGGTTATTTTGTACTTTATGTTTGAGACATGTCCGTGTTTGTTTATTTAACTTTAACTGAACAAATTAAAGGAGCTGTTCATGAATATAAACGAGCACAATAACATAGGTAAATAAACATTAACGAGCATAATTAAGCTCACGCTATTTTAAAGTGAAAGTGGACATTATTTGTTGGTTTAAAAAGTTAATAAACTAGACTAAGTTGTAACATGTAATTGTTTATTTTCATAAAATTGGACTAAATAATAATGAACCTAAGAATTTAAATGAGTATATTAAAGAACATAAACAAACAAATTAAATGACCAAATTCGTAAATGAATGAGCGTTCACAAAGATAAATGTTCCACTTTTAACTAAATGAACAACTACTTTTGTTCATGTTTGTTTGTTTATATAAACGAACTTCCCGTTGAATAATTACATGCATTGCATAACTCATAAACTTAACTCGACACATGATTTAAGAGTCTGCACATCAAACTGCACATGGGGCGCCGATTGACAAATTGCTTATTAATCTTTCACTAGTTCTACTACTTAAGTAAACATGCTCAAAATCGACAACTTAATAAATAAACGGGTCAAAATTGCTTATGTTTAGCAACCTTAATTGACCTCACAAAATAGATTTCATCATTTTATGCCTGAATCTTGGAAACATTTTAAGCATGTTTTCTTACATTGAGATATAATACAACCAAACATTCTTTTTAAATAGGATTCAGAATGTCATCTTATTAACAAGAAACAAACAGGATCAA
Organism: Bidens hawaiensis; assembly: GCF_021521415.1. Classification (NCBI taxonomy): domain Eukaryota; kingdom Viridiplantae; phylum Streptophyta; class Magnoliopsida; order Asterales; family Asteraceae; genus Bidens; species Bidens hawaiensis. The sequence continues at coordinate 236,472 of NW_027494189.1, forward strand.
ATATCCAAATGTATAAAAACAGAAAATACACGGAAAATAAATAAAAACTACTGGTTCAACTTGGCGACTGCTGACGCATAGCTTACACTGCTGTCTCTCGTGCTTTTGCACTGGCTCGATTGCTCGTATCGAATAAATTTTATTTTTATTTTTGTAGAGCAGTTCTTCGACATCTGTGCTCATTATCATAACAAACTTATTAGAACAAATAAAACAAATAAAGAAAAAAATAACTGAAAGGTGTTCGGATGTGCGTTCTAAAATGATTATGTAACTTTGAATCATTTAAACCATATAACTCGCTCAACATCCGCATGTAAGTCAAAAGTCTAAAATACCCTTTTCACGAAAGAATACATGAACTTTAAGCAAGGAGCACTTAAGTAAATAACATTACTTACATGGAGAAAAACACTGATGGGATGACGTCCGCAAATAGTATTATCAGTTTCCAGTAAATACTTTTTGAATTCATCTGGATCGCCGGTTTCTATAGTTTCCATTCCCTTTTTGTCCAATGCCTCGATCGATTTATAAATTGCTCCATGTTTTTTGTCATAATGCATATAGTTAAACCTATATATAATCATCATAATAATATTAATTAATTCTTCTAACATGAATCAACAAAAGGATAATATATACTTGGAAGATCTAATAAATGCAGTTATGCAGGTATTAAGAAATTAAATCATACCGAGAACCCCAATGACAAAAATCCGATGAAACCGAAAAGAAATTTGTTGGGTCGTCAATATATTTTGCCAACAGGCGACCATACATGGCTTCGTTTTCAGTACTTACAGCACCAACCATAATAGGAACAACTTTCACTGCATGCCTGTAAAAAAAGGTAAAGACGTAAAATTTTCAAGGCTAACCCAAAAGTGTACTTTTTTTCAAACCGTTTGACTTTGACCCATTTCCAATTCGTAAATATAATATTCAAACTTGGCACCTCTACATGTAATGATAAAAAAATTGGCACATACCCACGAAATACTTTAGCGAGATATGGTAAATGCATTTCCATGCTATGTTCAGCCTCATCGACATTAATATCCATCATGTCAAACTTCCCGGTAGCTTTTAGCTCTTCAATGACTAATTTTAATAAATAATAATACTTTGGTTAGATTATAACCTACAAGCCTATCTAATATACCAGTTATTAAACTCATCATAAAAGTGCACAAATATAAATGATGTGAAGGTACCTTCAAGATCGATAGGGAGATCGCCTATTGGTGTCTTGTAAATTGTTGCTTTTGAAAGAGCACATCTAGGGGTGTAATGATGATGAGATGGACCGAGAAGAAATATTCGAGAACTGAAAAGATATCAACGATTTCATAATATTAAAAAAATATAACACAACATACATGTGGTTAGGATCAAGACCATTTCAGAACTTCCAAATAATTTAAGAGCTCTTAAAAAAGTTTAAATATATAAACGGCTAATGTGAGAGTAGCAAGGTACTTCGAATGGTTGTCTATTTTGGTAACTATACTTTTTTGAAAACGGCTAATTTGGTAATTTGATCATCTAATGACCCGTTTCTTGTTTTTGTGGAAATTTTTTATGATAATTTAGCTTATCACTAAATTATCAAACTAGTTTATGTGTGTGTATAGTTGTATATAAATATACAATTTCTTAAAAAAACAGGCTTACATGTTAGTTGGATCAATGCTTCCGAATGCAAAGGCTGCTGCACGACCCGAATAAGAATAACCTGCATGTCTAGTGGAAGTATACCACCAAAATGATAACAAATAGATTAAGAAACTCGAAACTTTAATAGGACATAGGTAGAAAATTTGACTCGTTTATTCATGAATGGGGTCGATATAGGTTTATGTTTTTATCTTAAAAGCTGAAACATAATTAAAGATTCGACAAAAAGTGTTTCAAGCCAACCCAAACCAAACCAAACCGGTCTGACCATAGAAGAAAGTACTGTACACATTTTGACCGGTTACCTAACCCGGCCCATTTTCACCAAATATAAAAAGTATTGAGTAAGATTAAATGTGCGTGTTTGCTTACGGAGCGATTACACCCCGTACATCTGGAGACTTGGTCAAACCACATTCCCTAAGCCACCCATCAAGTTCTTCCTCCAACTTTTGAGCTAGTAAACAAAACAAAAAAAAACGATACATTTTGTTACAAATAAATACTTATACATGCATAATAATATAATAACGCTTTAGAACTAACTCATACAAGTCTATTAGCCATAGAATGATAGAAATAAAGTCTTCCCTCATATCTTTCAATAACGTGCAAATGTAGGCCGTGGTATCGCCAAAAACACGTAACAAGATATATACATTTGCGTGTGTGTGTGTGTGTGTACAGAGAGATAGAGAGAGTAGTGTACATATGTTTGTGCAAATAAGTATGTGACTAAAGAACAAACTAACACTAATATTAACATCAAACAACCATCTGATGTCACTCTCAAGTCTCAAGCTCATTAACAAAATCCCTTAAAAGAGAATTTGCAGGTAAAGCAAGATTCTTTAGTAGCATTGTAATACTGCTGCCCAAAAAACAATCCAAATTTTTCAATATTCAAAAATTTCTAGAATCTTTAGCGGTATTGTAATACTCCTGCTCAGAAACTATCTAAATTTTTCAAGATTCGAAGTTTTTCTTTAGTAACCTTTCTTCCTTAATGTTGGTGCTGGTATTAATTGATCCAAAGTTTCCAAGATTCTTTAGTGATCGTTTTCTTTTGCTAAACTTACAAACTAGTATCTGTCTGTTACCAGCATTAGTACTTCTGTTCTTTGTATTTTTATACTTTATATGCCCAAAAAAACATACAATTAGTATCACTTAGGGGGTGTTTGGGATTGCTTATTTTCACTAACTTATAACTTATAAACTTATTGAAAAGTAATAAGGTGTTTGGGATTGCTTATATTGTGAGAGGAAAAGTTCAATAAGTTACACTTTTGTAACTTATTAATTTAATGAAAAGTTATAAGGAGGCAAAATAAGGAATCCCAAACACCCCCTTACTAGAAAACCCCTAAAAAAATTTTCAAAAAATATAATTAAAAAAATAATAATTCAAAATGTAAATAATAAACAAAAAACCTAGAAAAACTAAAACTTTTCCGCTTTTATCCTTGTTAAAAAAAAATCCGATCTGACCCTAACCCGTTTTGACCAAACCAAAACAACCCTTTTTTAATTGACCCGTTCCAACCCTAATTCGTTTCGACCCATAACCCGTTCAACCCAACCCATTTGACACCCTTACCATGAATAATAATTAACAACACTGTTAACACAAATCAAGACTAATATAAACCATCTAACATTGCAATTGCTAATTAACTAGAAATAATACATAACAAAGCATACAAGTTTGTAAAAACTGGTAAAGCACCAATCTTGATGAGAAATAACTAATTGTAACTTACGATTGTTGGTGTACCATGAACCTGCGTGAGATGCTCGCCTGATCGTCTCCATCGAAACCAATTGTAAAATCACTAATAAAGTGCAACTGATCGACACACGTTGCTTGATTCCGGGTGTGAGGCTGACTTTGACTCAACCAATTATTATTTTATAGTTTTATGCAGCTTTTGACGTACAATTACAAATGACCGGATAACCCACACTTTACCAAACAAAAATTCATATCCGTTTGAGTTTGTTCGTATTCGTCCGTTAATATTGTAAACGAACATTAACAGACAATAATTGACAAACGTACACTAATATACACTAATGAACAAACAAACATGTGAAAATTAATTACATACATGAACACAATTGAGCAAATATAAACAAACATAAATGAACGCAAACGAAAAAAATATAAAACATTAAATAGATAATTCTTCCACAATTTCATCCCAAAGTGGACATACTAAACAAACATTCATGAACAGAAATGGACACATTGTTTGTTCATTTATTGAATGAACAAACAGAAACTAACTTTCAGCCAAACGGTCCACGAACAGTTCACTGAACAGTCGATTCATTTACACGCCTATGTGTAATCTAAAACTCTCAGTGCATTCATAACCAAACACAAATAAATATACCATTTAGATAAGATTCGTAAACTTCTTTATAACCTAAGTGATTTAATTAGTCATTGTTAAGGGACCAACAACTTATAGGTATGGGATATTTTTGTTAGGTGAGTATAAGTGTATAATAACTTACATTAACTTAGTGGCATAAAATGCATATATTAGGTCAATGTACGAAAATGTTGACATTAGAAATGTAATACACCAATCGTTACTAAAAATGTAAGAAAAATATCTCACTAGTTTGTTCGTTAACACCTTATACTAGATATATTAAATGAATCGAATTTAGAGTTACTCGAGTTAATCAGATTGGGTTGAAATTTAAAACGGAATTAGAATTAGATTCCAAAAAAACCTATTGGAAGCTGAAACTTGAATTCGAGTTGATTTAATTCGAATTAATTAAAAATAACCTATTGGAAGCTGAAACTTGAATTCGGGTTGATTTGATTCGAAGTAATTAAAAATAATAATAATATTCAATTTAAAAAAGCCCATATTTTAATATGCATATAAAATAAACATTATATGTATATTGTTTTTATTTAGCTATAATAATAATAATAATAATAATGTGCATTCTAGGAATACATGGGGGTGTAAACGGGCTGAGTCTCTCGTTTTGATTTTCGATGGCTCGAGTTTGGCTCGTTAATTGTTTTTTCAAGTTTAGGCAGCTTGCTTATTATTCGTTAATTTAAATTATAGAAAATTTTAAATTTTATTTATATATTTTGAGAAAAACTTCAAACGAGCCTAAGCTCGGGTCGAGCTCGTGTAGTACCTTAAACTCGACTGGGTAATGTAAAATAATACAAAGAAGTCTAAAAGTGGTAAAACTTAAAAACACACAAGGCTTGTTAAGGCTCGACGAGCCTAAATGAGCTTCCTATACAAGACTCGAGCCTGGCTCGATAACTAAATGAGATTTATTTGAGGCTTGGGTTCACCTGGAGCTCGAAAACTAGGCTTATTTTGAGTTTTTTTATCGATCCGAGCTCAAGTACTTCGCGAGCGGCTCGACTTTTTTTCAGATGTGACATTGAAACTAACACAAAACTCATAGGTTTGGGCTTATTCTAAACGGTCTCGGATCAGTTTCTCAACCCTGTTAACACTTTAGCTAACGGAGTCATGTTTGTATCAAACTGTTTAATCCATTTTATAATTTATTTGTTAAAAATGTTCTTATGTAAAAACTAAAATTATTTAGGTGTTTTCATGCCAATTAGCATATTGTAAAGTGTAAACACAATTGCTTTTAAAGATACAAACAACTGGTTTTTCTACTCGGCGCGTTGCGCCGAGGCAGCTGGCAAACCCTTGCGTTGAAACCTGAGTGTTGGTATAGCCGAGCTTTACGACGATGAGTCAACACAAATTCGGTCAGTACCGGCTGCGTTCGTTACAATAGAGACACAATTGGTAAAATTTAAGGATTAAAACTCTAAAAATTAATTCGTCGAATTAACATATAAAAACATTAATATATAAGAAAACAAAATATTTAAGACGATGTTTATATGGTTGGCAAACCCGGTCGGTGGTAAAACCCAAGCGTTGTTAGTCCTGGGCATTGAGACGATAACCAGACATGAATTCGACCGGTTATGATTATGTATCTTATGGTACCGGAACTAAAACACGAATTTCATGTTTCAAATTCTATTCACGTTACGTCCTTTAGTACTAACCCAGTTAAATTTTTTCGTTAAATATGGTCATGTGCAAAGTATATGAGGGTAAATTCGTCTTTTACTCTTCAAGGATTTTAGTGTGGATAACTTAAACTATATAAGGTCAAAATGAAAATATTTAATAACAAATTCTCTCTCTCTCTCTTCTCTAACTTGCAAATATTTCTCTCTCTGTACACATCACCATCACCATCACCATCACCATCACCAACCACCGTCACCATTTCCGGCCTCCATTCTTTGAAACTGGGAGTACTTGAAGAAAATAGGCATCAAAGAACAAAAACTCCCGTCAATCATCACAAAATGTTTAACAACCTTATCCACAAAACATGAAGTTGCATCTGCCATAACTAAGTTTCCACACATATTGACCGACGGTGGTTAAAAAGGGAGGCGGCCGGCGGTGGTTACATAGGGAGCCGGAGCCGGAGCCGGAGCCGGATGTGATTACATATGGTCACCGGCCATATATGTAACGCCAAAACAGAGATGGGTGGATTAGGGCTAAAGTTAGGGTTTTTGATTTTGTAAATATGATGAGTATTGTGGATTTAGGGTTTCTAATTTGTGGGATTTGCAGATGGATGCGGCCGGCAGTGGGTTGTGGGTGGAGGCGGCCGGCGGTGGGTTGTGGGTGGAGGCGACAGCGGATGTTGGGCGGCTGTTTTGGATAGATAGGGGGAGGGAGGGAGAGAGATAAGAGAGAGAAAGAGTATATATATATAGAGAGAGAGAGAAAGAAAGAAGATGGATGAAATATCATTAGTTTTTTTAATAAATGTAAAATTACTAAACTACCCTCATGTGTCTTGCACATGACTGGATTTAACGAGAAAATTTAACTGGGTCATGGTCAAAGGACGCAACGTGAAAGAGTTTTTAAGCATAAAAGGATGTTTTGTGTCATTAAGTTTGCTAAAGGACGATTACTGAAAAACCATGAAAACATAAATGACATGTTTTGCCATTTTGCCAAAAAAAAAATAAAACTTTAGGTGGACCGACGACCGATTTTTTTTTTTGGGGGGGGGTGGGGGTCGGTAGCGTTGTCGGTCATGGGCTTTAAATAAGGCCGCGAGTTTGCGCGAACTTGATTGGTTTCTTTCCGATTTGTTAGAGTACCGGAACTAAAACAAAAACTAAATTTTAAAGAATTATTTAGGTTCGACCTGCCAACACGACCCGTTTAGTAGCCCTAGTTTGGATTTCCAAAAATGATTTTTTTTGCTGTTTATCCCTCCACATGTCATGAAATAAGCAAAAAACTCAACATAATTTTACTAATCATAAAAAGTATGGTTATTTTGTTTTTTTTATCTTAGCTTCCTAATCTATTTCTATTTCCATTAGTAATAATAACCCAAATCTCCCAACATAAAAGGATCTCCTTTTATTTGTTTACCAAACATAGGAAAACCAAACCAGACACAGAATCACAAACACACAAAACAAAAAAAAACAAAACTTGTGACAAAAGACAACAAAAGAGACATCACAAATCTTGAATCTTGTTTAAAGGATTACAAGTCATGACCATTTAATCTTTATGTTCATCATCATATATCTATCTATGTTGATATCATGTTTTGTTTCATTGAATTCATGTCAATAACATTCATGATCAAGTTATAAAATTTGAACATGAAGGCATGGGAAGCAACGATTCGAAAAACACAAGCTGCCAAGAAACAAGCCAGCAACATATTCGGGTCAGCCCACGTGGCGCATGTAGACGATGAAGAAGCCGAACATGACGAGATTCTTGCGCCCGCCGGTGAGGTCTACCATGCAGAAAGATACCTATCGAACGGTGACTACTACACGGGCCACTGGTGCGACAATTTCCCACACGGGTTTGGTAAATATTGGTGGACCGACGGGTGCATATATGTCGGTGACTGGTTTAAAGGCAAGACCATGGGCCGGGGCACATTTAGTTGGCCCACGGGGGCCGCTTATGAAGGCGAGTTCAAAAGTGGTTATATGGATGGTGAGGGCACGTATACGGGCCCCACGGGTGACACGTATAGAGGTCAATGGGTTATGAATTTGAAACATGGGTATGGGGTTAAAGAATATACGAATGGTGACGTGTACGATGGTGATTGGTGTAGAGGGTTACAAGAAGGTAATGGTGAGTATAAGTGGAAAGATGGTAGTTGTTATGTTGGTGAGTGGGGGAATGGGGTAATGTTTGGGAAGGGTAAAATGGTCTTTTGTGATGGGAGTGTTTATGAGGGCGAATGGGATGAAGGGTTACCGAAAGGAAACGGGTCGTTTAAGTTTTCAGACGGGTGTGAATATACCGGCGTATGGAGTAAAGATTCTACCGAACAAGATCTTGCATTTTCGTCGTGTGGCGAATGTGGTGGCGTTAAACATGTCGCGCAACAAGTTTATGAGGTTTATCTTAAAGATAGTGTGATTTCACCTCAAGATAAAGTTCCCATTATGCCCTCGCAAAAGAAACTCGCAGTGTGGAGATCGTCGAAAGTAAGTGAACCGACGTCTGTTCGGCCTAGACGAATGTCGGTTGATGGGAGATTAGATGGGAATATTGATGATGAGTTTAGTAAAATGAAAATGTTGGATGATAATATTGATGATGCATCATTTGAAGAGAGTCCAATGAGGGTTCCACCAGTTGTCAAGAAACAAGGTGAAACAATATCAAAAGGGCATAAGAATTATGAACTTATGCTTAATTTGCAATTGGGTATCAGGTTATAACTCCAAGTTTCAATCTTTTTTAATTTGGACTCACTTACGCTTTTCGTCTTTTAGGTATACAACAAATTTCAGGTTTCTGTCCTTAAAGTAAGGAAACAACATAAACTGTCCTTTATGTTCAAATTTGTTTATACGTTTCGTGCTTTCCACTAAACGTCCGTTAGTGGAAATGATGAAATTTGTAAACAAATTTGCACACAGAAGACAATTATGTTATTTTCTTAGTTTAAGGACGAAACCTTAAACTTGCTATATACGGATATACCTAAAGAACGAAAAGTGTAATTTAATATTTTCTTCTTTGAAATTTGTAATAAAGTGTTGTTCTTTGTAGGCATTCGGTAGGAAGGCCGGGCCCGGTGCCATCTTTAGATTTAAAGCCTTCGGCTTTTAACCCGAAAGAAAAGGTTTGGACAAGATTCCCACCAGAGGGATCCAAATATACACCTCCACATCAATCTTGTGAATTTAGATGGAAAGATTACTGCCCCTTAGTTTTCAGGTAATACATTTTGACTAATGTTGACCCGTTATGTTTTATCTCAAACGGGTCAAACAAGTCTAACATGCTGAAAATCAACCAAGGATTGATATTATTATTATTAGTATATTAATATTGTATATATACATGTAATCAACACATTCATTAATTATATAAAATGAACAAAAATGTACTTTCTGATCAGTTTTCTTGTTAACGTGTTGACATGGATCTTAAACAGGTAAACGGGTCGAATGAATGAAGCATGTTGAAAGTCAGCTAAAGTCTGTTTTTATAAAATGTGACCTTCTAATTCGTATGATTTAGATAATTTTGCGATAATATTGTTTATATACACAAATCGACACATTCTTTGTTTATAATAAAATGGACAAAAATGTACATTTTGATTCGTTTTCTTGTTAACGGGTTGACTTGGATCTCAAACGGGTAATCTGTTATTGGGTCAAACGAATGATGGATCAAACATGTTGGAATTCACATAAAGTCTAGTTAATGAATATAAAGATTTAGAATATGTGTAATCAACATATTCTTTGTTTATACAAAAATGGACTAAAAATGTACATTCTGGCCCATTTTCTTATTAACGGGTCGACTTGGATTAAAAATGTACATTCTGACAGATTTAAATGTCAACTCTAGTTAACACTCTTTATTAAATTAGACATAAAGTGTTGCATGAAATTTATGACACATTTCAATTTTTATTTTATTTTGTAAAAACACATAATGGTTTGACAAACATGTAAAACACAGGACATTAAGGATGCTATTCAACGTTGATGCAGCCGATTATATGTTGTCGATATGTGGAAACGACGCCCTTCGTGAGCTATCATCTCCTGGTAAAAGCGGAAGCTTTTTTTACTTGACACACGACGATCGTTACATGATAAAAACGATTAAAAAGACCGAAGTCAAAGTGAGATTCAAATGCTAGTTATATTTCTAATCTTTAGTTAAACTTTGTTTCATATATTAATGGTTGATGATTTTAGGCTATACTAAGGATGTTGTCTGCATACTACAACCATTTTCGGTCTTTTGAGCATACGCTGCTCACAAAGTTTTACGGGCTGCATTGTGTGAAGCTTACGGGTGCTGCACAAAAGAAGGTTTGACCCGTTTACTTATGAGTGGGTTGAGTTGGGTTGTGTTTTATCTGGGTCAAATTGGTCAAATGAAAAGAGTTTAGCTGAAAGGGGAACGGGGGGTCGGTTTAAACAACTTATGAAACGAGCTGAGCATGTGCTCGACTCGAGCTTGAGCTTGGCTTGTGAGTAGTGTCTCAAGCTAGAGCTTGGCTTCTTTATTATTTATTAACTAAATTAGTTATAACTTATTCACAATGACGTAATATATATTATTTAGTTATTCATAAATATATATTATTACATAAATATATATTATTTTTAGCTATTTCTATTAATGCATCTTTTTAAAATTTATTTTAGGTACGATTTATTATAATGGGGAATCTTTTCTGCACGGATTACGCAATTCAAAGACGATTCGACTTAAAAGGGTCTTCACTCGGCCGACTCACGGATAAGCCCGAATCCGAAATTCAACCCACCACCATACTTAAAGATCTTGATCTTAAATTCATGTTTAGATTGGACAAAAAATGGATTGAAGAATTTAGAAGGTAAAATTTGAAAAATTATTATCATAATAATAAGTAATATGTTATCATGATAATAATATCTTTTTGTCTAATTTATAAGGTTACATAACATGACACGACACGACACGACACAAAAACAATCAGGTTTTGGGCTGATATATCATATATCTAGGTTGACATGTTTATTTAAACGGGTTGTGTTATGGATGTCCTGTTTAACCTGTTTAGTTAAACATGTCGACCCACTTAACCCGTTTACAACTTGCTGTTTACCCGCTAACACGTTTGACACGTGATACATAGGTAAAAAGAGTCGTGTTTGGGTTGATGTTTTGGACACAAATAAAAATATGGGTTGTGTCTAGGTTGAATAATTCAACCCGTCAACGCGACAGATAATTTTAATAATATTTTTTTAAAATTTTTCAGGCAAATCGACCGGGATTGTGATTTTCTTGAGCAGGAGAGAATCATGGATTACAGTCTCTTGGTTGGTCTTTATTTTAAAGACACAAATGTTGGTGAATTAGGCACTTCAATTGGTAAATAATTTGATTGCTTTGTATAAATATGAATTAAAGCCTCCATTATTTACTATCTTTTTTGTTTGCAGATGATGGTGGGGCAGATATTCCTCCAGATCATGCTTCAGACCCTGGAGGGTATTATTGCCATTCTTATAATCAACTATGGGCTGGTCAAATGGGTTGGGTAATGGGTTGAGGCCATGCGGGTTGAGTAATGGGTCAAGATGTGTTGAGGCCAAACGGGTTGGGTAATGGGTCAAAATGAGTTTAGGTAAAACGAGTCCAGGTCAAAATGAGTTTAGCTTAAACAGGTTCAGATCAAAATGAGTTGAGGCCTGACAAGTCCAGGTCAAAACGGGCTAGGGAATGGGTTAAAGTGAGTTTAGGCCAAACGGGTCCAGGTCAAAATGGGTTGAGGGTCAAAAGTCAAAACGGGTTGAGTAATTGTTCAAAATGGATTGAGGCCAAATGAGGTTAGGTCAAAACATGTTGAGGCAAAATGGGTCCATGTCAAAACAGGTTGAGTAATGGGTCAAAATGAGTTAAGGCCAATGATTCCGGGTCAAAATGGGTTTAGACCAAATGGGTCCAGGTCAAAACAGTCAAGTAACGGGTCAATGGGTATAGACCAAATGGTTGCATATCAAGATGGGTTTAGACCAAATGAGTTGACGCCACGGGTGCACAGTCAAAATAGATTGAAGCCAAACAGGTCTATGTTAAAATGGGTTGATGCCAGATGGGTCCAGTCAAAATGGGTCATATAATGGGTCAAATTGAGTTGCCGCTAAACGGGTCCGGGTCAGGTCAAAATGGGATAAGATCAAAAGGGTAAAACTATCAAAAAAAAATTATTCATTGTTTACAAATGGGTTAAAACCGCCACCTCTACATGTCACTAACTTTAATTGTATATGTTTTTATGTGAGATGTTATTTTTATACATGCTACAATTACAGGTCAAAACTGGGAATCAACATGCATGCGCGAGTCGAAAGGATGGAAAGAAAAATAGAAACGGAATTATTTGGGGAACCAACAAGCGTATGTTATGATGTTGTACTGTTTTTTGGCATCATAGACATACTTCAAGATTATGACATTACCAAAAAACTCGAGCACGCTTACAAATCATTCCAATACGACCCTACGTCAATATCTGCAGTCGATCCTCGACAATATTCTAGACGGTTTCGTGATTTCATACTCAAAGTATTCATAGAAGACGCTTAGAGAAAGAAAATTATGGTGGTTATATGTTAAAAGAATGTAATTATTTCGTTGTTATTGTTTCATAATTGTATCAATATGTTTGTTGATTGTTGTGGAGCCTTGGTTTGTATAAGGGTCCTGTTTTGTTTTGAAAGTGTATTGATGTTTCTTGATCATGATTGTATGATGTTTCTTGGTGGATGCATGTATTTTAGGTGTGTAAATTGTGTTGGGTTGGCTAGTTGAATTGTTCAACCTAAACACATACCTTTTAACTTAAACTGGTTAACAAGAACACAACTTGTTTATTAAACAATTTATATACCCACAACCTTTTGGTTAAAAGTCATACATCTTTGCCACTAAACCAAACTAGTAGTTGTGTAATTAAGTTTAAACATTATATGTACATATTGTTTTTCATAAAATATATATATATATATATATATAAGTTTTCTAAAAAAAAGACGGGCCTATCGGGGAGTTGGGCCGGGGGCCCGTCGACCATCCGACCCTCCCTTGGAACTGGCCCTGTATTCGCATCATGTTAACTTAATGTTGAAAAGTGAATGTTTTGCTCATTTACTTGTTTTTTATTATCAAATGTTTTAGATTATTTTCATTTAATTTAAGAAAATTGGATTTCATTATTCTCATCCTTTTAAGGTTGACTGAACCTGGGGTAATAAATAGGTTGGGTTGAGTCAAACAAGTCATAGGTTGAAACGGGTCGTAGGTTTAAACGAGTTAGGGCCGGAATGAGTTAGGGTCAGAATGAGTCAATTAAAAAAAGGTTGTATTGGTTTGGGTCGGAGCGGGTCATTATGAGTTTTGATTTATGATTTTTTTGACATATTTAGTTAAAATAGTTGACCCATATAATTTTCAAATCAACCCAAATTGACCAATTTGAAATGCTTTGGGTCAAGATTGTCATTGTGTCTAAACCTCAGTTCATAAATTGTTGCCACTGGTCCTACCTTTCACGCTATTTTTTCATTGGATCCCTTTTTGAAATTCAAATTGATGTTTTAGAGCTTCTGATTAAAAGGAATATAACTTGATTGATATAAAACTTATTTCGAAACGGTGCTATAAACGACATTTCTTTTGTTAATTGAAAGTTGAAACACCTGAATTGAAGCACAATATTGTTGTTATCCTATCCGGTGTTAGGGTTGTAATTTGATCAAGTTTCCATATTGCTCACTTAATTCCTTTTATATTTATACACCTGTTCGGCAAAATAGCACATTTATCTTTTTATACATTCTTCTCATGATGCTTTTAATTTTATACCGTGGCAAAACTGAAACTTTTTTAGTCTAGAGCTATCATAAGGTTCTTTTCTCTAAATAGACGGTCCACTCATCCCCCCCCCCCTCCCAAATATCACAAATTATATAAAGATCCAACAAATTCTCATGACCGGGTCAACATACCTTCTTAACGTTGTGTTCCCGAGCTTCATTTAAAAAGGGAAAGGAAAGACATGAATGGAAAATTAGAAATCTCAGTTTCTCTCATGCTTTTATGTAGTATAAAAATAACAAGGTTTATTGGATTTCAATAATCTCTATTGAATAACTAGTAAAAGTGCCCGCGAGTTACGGCGGGGGCGCGGCGAGCATTTAATCGGGCTTGATTAGTGTCGTGGGTCGTGTAAATGAATAAATGTTTAATATAGTTGAATAGGAAACGAAAGTATTATGATTAGAGTATGATTTAACGACTAAACTTTGAAAAAGGTATAAGTCTATGACGTTTTAAAATGAGTGAGTTGGATTGGGTGTGACAGCTGATGTTAGATTGAATTTGGTTGTATATTATCAAGCAACCCATTCTTGGTTTTAGACAATCTATTATGTCCATCCAAAAATTGTGATAGTATTTTGTATGGTGCGTATTAGTGTGTGTCTAGTACTCTAGTACGTTAATTTTATTTATTATTGCACCCCTACTTCAAATGTATATAATTTAGTGATTATGAAGTTAACGTTTCGATTATATATACATGATTTGTGTATATGGATACTTTCAAAAATCTAAAAATAGCGAAAGAAGTAATTTTAATAAGACGTTATTCATGCATAACTGGAAAGAATAATTGTATACTACAAGTAATAATAACATGCTATCATAAAGACATGTTTTTGCATTGTGAAATACACCCGAGCGGAGGTGTTATGGTTGGCTCATACCAACAACATGAAAAGCAATGAAACTCAATTGTAGTGACATCAGCAAGCATCGCAATAGCTCATTTTAGTTACAATACTCTTCGCTTCAGTTGTACAGGGTCGGCCCAATCATTTTGGGCCGTAAAGCGAAGTAAATATTTAAAATAACATGCAATCATGTGAAATCAATGAATGGAAAACATAAAATCCTCAAGATAAAAGTAATTCTGCAATATTTGTCTGAAATTTCCATCATGATCAAATGTGATGGTGGTAAATTGTGTAGGCCTCAAAATGTTCACCAAATAATAAGACATAATAGTGTATAAAGTTAACTTTTTTCAGAAGTTGTTTTTAGTTGAATGTGACATGTAAATGTAAGTATGCAAGACGTAGATATGTATAGGAATATAGGCTTACTCTGATTAAGCTGAACCAACTTCAAGTGAATTCCCGGCTATTACTTTTCCTACAACATCTATATAAGGAGCACATCATTTTATTTATTAGATGTATGCATGTTTATGTAGTGTGTCTCTGTGCGAGCATGTTTTCCAAACTTCATTTATGTAAGCGTATCAACAATTGGTTTGAGGTTTCTTCTTTCGTGGGTAAGCTCAATAATAGAATAAACTGACGGATTTAACTTAAACCCCTTTGGTATGTCGCAATTGAATGGTATGAGTTTCGTTTGCTCACTGAAATTGTTCATGCTTTGGAATGTCCTGATATTTGAATTATCGACATGAACCTTTTAGAACACAAAACATGTTTTGGAGGATTATTTCTATAGTATAAGTGGACTCATTGTTGGGGGATCACGGCGACGATTTTTTTCTCTATAACGTTAGATCGTTTGTTAATGTGTTATATTATATTAAAGAGAAAATAATTAAGGAAAACACACTTTCGTTTTGATCAATAAGGATTATATAAAAATTATTTTCACTGTCGACATAGGCCATAAAGTTTACCCAAACAAATGTTACAATATACCCAATTTCACATTGCGTTAGAGATTTTAAATCGTCAACTGTGTAGTATGACTCCATTTTCGATTAGGCGGTGTGAAATTAAAATAACATGTTAGGGTTGTCCAAAAAGTACTATATAAATAATTTGGAATCGTACGTGATTAAAATCCATGTAACCAACTATATTATTTAGATACAAAAGAAAGCAGTGTGCTAACGCTTTGGGCAATCACAAGTTGTTTAACCCAAACTGTTAATATATTGGATTATTAAGTTACAAATTACAAGGTGGATGGTTAAAATAAAGCGTATGATAAAACTACGAATTCCAATGCCATACGATAAAATTCATAAAATAAACGATAAACTTACAAATTCTCACTATATTTTTTCGATAAAGAAGTAGTATCGCAAACTATTTGCCTAATCAGAAGCCGTGTAACCCAAATTATTGATCAATTTAATGACAAAGTTATAAATTCTAATTTCGGATTGTTAAAATAAATTGGATGATAAAGCTACCAATTCCGGTGTTGTTTGATAAAATTCATAAAAAAAGACGATATAGTTACAAGTTCTAAGTTTACATGATTAAAATAAAAGGGGTGATAGAGCTACAAATTTTAAGTTTGTCCGAAATTAAATCTTCATGGGATTGCTAGAGTCTCGGTATAAACAATGGCTTGTTATCCTTGATTGTACAACAAAGGATAATACGATTTGTCGACATTCTCAGTTGTGTCTATCTCTTCAGAAAATCCATCACTTGAGATAGCCGTAAACTTGCAGGTTGAGATGATATATGTTATGGTTAAACCTAATAGTACAGGCTTCATTGGGGAATACCCATGCTTTTGTTCAGGCTTGACTTGCCATCTTCCACAAATCTACGTTCCAAAACGGGAAACCATGAGTAACAAATGTGTGGGGGTCTTTTGAATGATAGCTAGATGTCCATCCAAGGGTTTTTTTGGAATTTTTGGGAAGGTTGTGTTAATGAATTTCCTTGTGTGAGTATCAAAAGCCAACAACAAAAAACGTCGCCCTAAACCTGTGGGGTTACAAACAAAACAAAGAACTTCGTTATTGAATGTTCCGCATTACCATTTATGGTCCTTCGTTCTTAGTTGATATTCATTTAGGGTTCCAACTATTTTCCAGACATGTGGTTCTAGTGTGTACTATGGTGATAAATTTTTAAGACATTGGTGTACCTCATCACCCATTCCATATTCTTTTATAATGGTTTCTAGTTAACCTGTTGTTATAAACATGAATTTAGACCACAAATAAGTTCACAAAACTCTCATTCGATCCCACCAGTAAAAAGTTTCACTATTTCAAAATAAACTTCATCTCAGTTTGTATTGTATTTCATAATAGGTGGGTATTTTGGTTGTCAAGGAGCGGTGTTTTCATAATTAACTCCACCGTGAAACAAAGAAACCAATATGTGAAATAATAATAATAATAATAATGATAGGACAAGTATTATCTTGAATTCGTAGTCGGTAGAAGTTAATGCCACACACCTGATAATTCATTTCTTGTTTATGATACACTCCAATACTAAAATTTATTAAAAATAAATATGAGAATTATGAAAGTAATTTGTAACAATTTTATTTATACATGTCCAGCATATAAGAATGCAGGAACTTTTGCAGAAGTACCATTGGTGCTCACTTCAATTCACGCAAATGACCATAATATCACATTGCATGGTTATGCTTCATAGCTCCCCTTTGATTTAAGCTAACCGAAACACTTCATCCAATCAAACACTCAGCCGACACATTATTCAATTTGCAGAAATTTTGGTCATAAAAGGGAAATAAACAAACCAGAAAGGAACATGTTAGTTATATCGAAGAGATGGAGGTATGTAGTTTCAGCTTAACATATTTATATTTCAAATATCTAATTATTATTTTGGTGCATATGATCATCTAATTACCAAAGATGTATTATTTTTTTGGTTCAGTTTTGTTTTTTGTATTTTTATCTACAATTTTATAAAAGGAATGTAAAATTTAAGAAAACTTACCAAACCAAATGGACTAAGTAGTCGGCACAACAATTTCTCCGTAGCTTCAAACTTCAAAGGAAATAGTGATAATCGATTATAAGTCAATAATGCACACTAAAGATGTTAACTATACTATATACCATCGATGTTATTAGATGTCAATTTTCGACATCTCAATTAACCCTAATAAACAAAAACAAACCTCAAAGGATTTAGCTAGACTAATCACACCACATAAATAGTAAGAGAAGAATTAAAAAAAAGGATTACGATTTAGTTACCTAGTGTGTTATTCGCAAAAGCACAATAGCTTCGGGCCCATGGATGTCAACACTCCACATCTCAATTAACCAAAGTACAAAAACAAACCTGAAAAAGATCAATTAAATTGGATTTATCTTGATCAATAACGTACATGTTTAAAGCAATAACCGGAAAAAAAAGGAGAGCACACGCTTCACAGTGGGTGTGAGATATGACCACACTATTGTTGGTTATAATAATTTAAAGTGCTACAGTTCTCATCAATGTTGCATGATTAAGTAGTTATCAAGTTGATATATAATATGTTGGATTCAAATTTGTTGTGTATATGCCCGCCAACCCATTCCCGGTTTTAAACATATTATTCTGACCCTCGAAAATAGCCGTAGTAGTTTGTATGGCACGCGTGAGTGTATGTTTAGTACGCTAATTCATCCATTTTTGGCCCCTATGTCAATTGTATATGATTCAGTCGGTATAAAGTTGACGGCTTGATTACATATGTACACAAATTGTGTATATGAAAAGAGATCTATGAATGACGAAAAAAACGTAATTTGACTAAGACGCTAATAAGCTTAAACAGAAAAAAATTTTTAAAGATGATTAATAATAATATCTTATCATAAAGACGTGTATTGCATTGTATAATATTTGTTAAAATAAACAGAAAACACAAAAAAGGTACAAGTTTTTGCACACACATGCAACAAATTTCAAAAGTTGTCTTCCAAGCTTACGAACAGGATCAATCAGATGCAAACTGTAATGTTTGGAAAAAAAATCATATAAACTTTGATTGCACTTCTCAAAAACATGGTGACGATGACATGGCATCATTCGTATTGCTAAATTAATAATATGATTACATCATAAACAACCAAAGTCCGTAATCACTTACAATACATGTTTATGAAGGGATAACATGATTCAAATGTATCTAAATTCTACCAATCTCAGGGTTGCCAACATATTTATGAAAATCTTACCAAGACCCCTCTTTGAATATTTTTGAATCATGCACCGTGTGTGTCCCCACCTGCAGCTGTTAGATTGAAGGGGGGGGGGGTTAATAATATAACGAAGTCAGTGTAATCAAATGTTTGTATATATGGTAGTTATAGCCCAGTCAATATCGTTTATTGTATAGGAGAAATTACCTTCTATATTTTTGCATTGCTCTCTTTGTATATATTCTTGTAGTTTTTTTCAATACGGTCGTCTTTTGATATTATCAATTCCTCTTTTTTAAAATATTATACAATTGGTATTATTTATCCTTTAAAAGATTGCTCGACGCACTAATAATAACACTAAGACTCTAACTCTCTAAGAGCACGTGCAGTCAGCACTACAATAGATGCGCTACATACAACGTTAGTTGAATCTGCAGTCGCTTTTCCAAAATCCACTCTTAAGTACAGCTGCATCATTATGCTTAGTTGCTTGTATAAGTTCTACAATTTCATATTATATGTTTTGAAGCAAAACAACAAATGTATAGCAAGCAAACAGTTTTATAACCAACTCAATGAAAGTAGGCCAATCACTTTTATCCGAAACTCGGAGCCTGAAACCTGACCCAATAAAACTCGAACCTTGGAACCCGAAAAACACCAACCTGAACCCATACTATAGTAATTTGGGTCGATTCCTGGGTATAAGTTATGGGGTTCGGGTCAACCCAAATAAACATTTTGTTTAAAACATGATATTTTCTAATGATCTAGTGTGTAATGTATTAATAGGCTATATGCATTATATTGGGCAATTAACATGAAAATGGTATTACTGAGTTAATTACCATTTTTTTCTTGTTGCCGTCTCTTATTATGAGAAAGCTCCAATCCAATGGTTTATAGTCTATATATGCCTATCGTTTGCCCACAATTGAATTTGTTCTATCTAACGGTTTGTATACTTTATATGAATAGTTTGCCCATGATTTTAGCATATAGCTTTTTAATTTTTAATTTTTTTTCTAAGATACTCGAAACCCGAAAAACCTTAACCAAAAAACCAAACCCAAGTAAACTGTAGTTTTGGGTCGAGTTTTTGTTATAGATTTAAAACATTGAAACCCGAATAAACCAACCCGGGCTAAAAGTGCATAAGATAATTTGTAAATTAATTAATACAAAATCACTAAAAAAATATTTTTCAGATTGCAGGCCTTTCATCAGCCCGGCAAGAAGTGTGATCTAGAAAATGAAGGATTAATGTTGCCTTCATTAATCATGATCTTAGCAACAACAACCATGTCACATGCATGCACTACAAATACATTATCCATTATTGTTAGATTAATAAACAATTTGGGTAATACAAGAATGATAAATAAAGTCTAATTTATTAGAATAAAATAAATCAAAACTCAAGTCTCATCTGTTTCAAGCCCCTATTCGCAATGATAAGAAGGTAATCATTCATCTTGTTCTGCAATGTATAAGCTTAATGCCCATTACTCGATTTCAAAATTTCAAAAGTTGAGGGTATACAAATGCATATCAAACCAATAATAAAAAACATGTACTGATTGTATTTTTATACCGAATGTTAATTAATGATCGAGTCGTGCTAGTGAATCACCTCGCTAGGGGACTTAACAGACTTGAGTTGAACCACAATCACCTCTTAAGGCATTGAACGGATATTATGATCAAGTTAACCACAAATGGTTTCCTTTATATTGATACCAAAAATAGAAGTATTTTATAGATTTTAAATTGACCAAAACTAATTACATAACCATGATGAACCATCTTTCATTGCCTCAAATAGAGCAAACATAAATCTTTGTAAGTTCTGATCACAAGAAATGAAAGAATTTACATTCTGCAAAAAGTCTACAATGTATAGCAACTGATGAAATATATATACAGTCTAAGTTATAAGAAATAAACTTGCTAAAATTAAATAGCACTTAATTATCGTTACATATCCTCAAGCTTATGAGATAAGACATACACAACTAATCGCAGAAACCAAAATCCAATTAAAAGAATGATATAGATAATTTGTCTAAAAATAATTTGTTTCTTTTACATCCAAGCAAAGTAAGACCCCACTATCATATGTTGTCTTCATGTTGCTACACCTGCACATACTGAAGTGTAACCTTCCGCAATTGGAATCAAAATTTCACCAGAAAATGCATCAGCAGAAGTGGGTTATGTGACATTCAGCATTACAAGATACTCCCAAACACCCTAGTTCAGATCCATTCTTGGTACATGATTATGAACATATGGATCATTATAAGGTATACTTCCATGAGAAGCAGGCAAGCCGTATTTGTATGAACTCATGTTCACTGACTAATATGTGCACTCTTGGATTCAAACAAACCATAATAATAAGCATTATTATCAAATAAGTGCACAAGTTTTGCAACAAGACATGTAATGAATAATGAAACAACCCGACCATACATGTTAACAACATATTCAGCAACTATAAATAATTTTTTTATTAAAAAAATGCATGCTTTTTGATTTATAATAATGATTTTGTTATCCCCCGTTAATTTAAGTCAACATATGGCTTCTAGAAATTACTAATGTAAATGAAAATACTGTTTACAAAAAATAAAACATGGAAAAATATATTTAAAATAAGATTACTTTTTTCTACAAATATAATAATAGTCTTCTTAAAGTACAAATTGATTTAAAAAAGGAACCCGATTTTATTGAAATTATGAATTTAGATTAAAATTAATATAAACGGTATTCTCCTTGTGATCAGAAGGAGTGTATGAGTCGGTTGATGTGAAACTTCTTCGAAACAGTGTTCCATAACGACGAAACTATGTTTCAATTCGGGTTTGTGAACTTATTATAAGAGAAATCAAGCCGTTTGGATCACCGTTTCGAGCTAAGTTTTACATTAATTGACTCGTATCCTAATTCCGATAAAAAATGAATAAGGATTTAGGACCGCCGATGATAATAACATGAATAAGGATTATTATATGCTAGTACCATTAAATTGAAATTAATAATTGGCAAAACTAAAAACTTGGAGAACCTTACGCATGTTTTCGCTTGTACAAGGAGGCAATATGAAACTTCCGTTGACATATAAAATCCAAAACAGGAGAAAAATTAGGGTTTTATTATTATTATTATTATCCATCCAGTCGTCATCACTCAGCAGCACCCCTCATTTCACGCAAAGGTAAATCCAATCAGTTATCAATCTCATCTTTTCCTTCAATTAATAGTGTTATTATTCTACATAACTTAACGTATCTGATATATTTACACTCATTTCATATTGAATTGAATCTACTTATAACTGTTTTAACTAATTAACGATGCGGAATATGTAATTAGTAATTTACATGAATTAGCTGCGATTTTAAAGCATCTGGAATGAGTTAGTGAATTCATATAAATTATTATTTTGTTATGAACGCTTACGTCATCGCGTTTATGTTAGGTTTGGCTATTATTAACTGATTTAATGAATCTGAGATGTTTACAGTTAGGTTTACATTGAATCTAGTTATGCTTAATAGTTTTAGCTAATTAAAGATGTGGAATATGTAGTTTTATACACTAATTGACATGAATTAGCTGCGATTTCGAAGCTACTGAGTTCATATGTCGTTATTCGTCGCGGTTATGTTGTTGTTGCGTATGTTAGGTTTACTGAAGTGTTCTGTGATGAATCTGAGATGTTTTACAGTCATTTTGCATTGATTCTGTTTATGCATAACAGTTATAGTTAATTAACGATGTGAAATATGAAGTTTTATACACGAATTAGCTTCGAGTTTGTAGCTTCTGAACGCGTTATGTTGTAAACAAGCGTGTTTGTGGCTTACGTCATCGCGTTTGTGTTGATAAGCCTTATGTAATGAATATGAGATATTTACAGTTATTTCACGTTGAATCTAGTTATGTTTATTAGTTTTAGATAATTAACAATGCGGAGTTTGTAGTATGTTACACTAACTGACTTGATATAGCTGAGGTTTTGAAGCATTTGAAATGAGTGAATTCATATAACTTGTTTTGTTATGAGTGTTTACTTCATCGTGTTTATGTTGATGCTGTGTATGTTGGGTTTATTGATTATTAACTGATTTAATGAATCTGAGATGTTTACAGTTATTTTCTCGTTGAGTCTATTATGCGTAACAGTTTTAGCAAATTAACGATGCGGATGTTGTAGTTTGATACACTAATTGGCACGACTTTGCTGCTATCTTGTAGCTATAAAATTCATACAATATTCACTGAAGTTTTCTGTAACTTAGCACTTTTATACTGGTAAATGCATGAAACATTTTGTATTCGGATATGTGCTTATTGATTGCAAATTGATTATCCTTCAATTAGTATACGCTTCGGCGGATGAATCTGAGATTTTTATAGTTTCTTTTCAGCCACTCTAGCTAAGCATAACAGTTTTAGAAAATTAATGACGCGGATTTTTGTAGTTTGTTACGCTAATTGACATGAGTTAGCTGCGATTTTGAAGCTATTGAGTTCATACAACATTGTTTTGTTATGAACGATTGTGTATTTAGCTGTCAATCTCTTTGCAGTTGTGTTTGTATACATTTACATCATTGTCTTTGTGTTGATAATGGTAGGTTCTTTACATATTTTGTATTCTGAATTTCTGATGTGTTTATGGCAGATGAATGTGGAAAAGTTGCAGAAAATGGCAGGTGCTGTTCGCACCGGTGGAAAGGGTAGCGTGAGAAGGTTTGTTTTTCTTATGATTGCAAGATTTAGATCTGTGTGTGTGTATTTTCCGCCTTTTGTTTTATACTGTATAGTAAATGATATATAAGTGGGATTTTATGTTTATGAACGGTAACTACACACTTTTTGTAAAATAGATGCTGGTTTTATTTAAAACTAAACTTTTATGATGGTTTAGACTGATGACTTTATTTGCAGAAAGAAGAAGGCTGTTCATAAAGCAACGACCACGGATGACAAAAGGCTGCAGAGCACTTTAAAAAGAATAGGAGTTAACGCAATTCCATCAATCGAGGAAGTCAACATTTTTAAGGATGAAACCGTCATCCAGTTTTTGAATCCCAAAGGTGCCAAAAGTATTAGAATCATCTATTTATTTGATCTTTTTCATATTTTGTTGTAAACATCTTTTGATTAACCCTTTTTATGTTTTTCGTTCAGTTCAAGCCTCTATTGGTGCCAACACATGGGTTGTTAGCGGCTCTCCACAAACAAAGAGTATGTTACGAATTCAGTTATTTCTGAAAGATATTTTCATATGTAAATATAATACTCCTGTTTGTAGGCATGTAAACAAACCAAGCGTTTAGTGAATCGTTTGACGTGAAGTTTGCATATGTTTGTTTATCTAATAGACAAATGAACATGAACACATGCCTCGTTCGTTCATTTTTGTTTGTCAGCATTTGCTTTTTTAATACTGTATTATGTTCGTTCGTGACATGTTCATTTTCTTAATGAAAGAGCAAGAACAAGAACAAGAAAACCCTATTCGTTTAATCAACCGCGTGCATATAAATATATAAAAATTGTTTATTCATTTCCAAATACTTTATAAATATTTTAGAGTTAACTTGTTTAATGGTATTAATAATTTCTTTTGACTTTGTTTCTTATCATGATTTGTTTCAGAATTGCAAGATATTCTCCCAAGCATTCTCAACCAGCTCGGTATGTTCAAAACTTTTGTGTATTTTACATTGAGTTTTGAATTTAATAAAGGGTTGCATCTATCTGCTTACCGGTCGGATAGTTCAAACAAAATGGGTGAAAAGCTGTCTAATGTGCTGTCAGGAGCTCAAGTTAGACAAATGGGTCGGTTTTGGGATAAAACCGAACCAAAAACCAAAAATTCAGTTTTCGAGTTCTTGAAAGTCGTTCCCTTTTTTTGTCAGTTTGGTTTAGTTCGGGTTGGATCTTTTGGTGTTACCATTTGGGTTTGAAACTTTTAGCAGAAAAAAATTAGCCCAAAATAAAGAATTTGGGCCTTGGTTTTTATTGTTGGTTAATTTTAATACATTTGGGCTTAAATGTTTGGGTTACACTTTTTATTAAAATTTATAACTCAACGTTCAAAATAATAAAAATGAAAATCCATAAATTCGGTTTGGTTCAGCATAAAACCAAACCAGCAGTTTTTGTTTGGTTAATTCAGTTTTTGTTTTTCGGTCTTAGTTCATTTTTTAAATGAAAAGATGTTATTTATTTTAACACAATAGAATTCTAATAATTTTTTATACATAAAACAATCGTTTTGTTTAATTGACTTTACGTTTAACGTCTTGACTTTTACAGGACCTGACAACTTGGATAACTTGAGAAAGTTAGCCGAGCAATTCCAGAAGCAGGCACCGGGTGAAGGCTCTACCGCCACAGCAGCACAAGAAGACGACGATGAAGTCCCGGAACTCGTGGCGGGTGAGACTTTTGAAGCTGCTGCAGAGGAAGGACAGAAATCTTAGGATAATAATGTCATGTTGTGTTGTTGCTCTTTTAGTTGTTATTTTTGCATAAAAGATATCATCTCAAGTTATTGTTGTTTGTTGTTGTTACTTATTATTATTATACTTGCAACTTGTAGGATTGTTGTTTTATGGGTCATGTTTTGTTGTATATTTTTATGTATGACAAATAACTCTTGAGACACTGTCTTATGAGGATTTGAATCGCAAGTGTACAACCAAATAGGTTTTGGGTTTTGGTTATGATTTGTGTGTTAAGTAACTCCGGTTTTGGTTGACTCGAAATTGTATTGAGTTTATAAATTTAAATATTTATTTCATAATTTATAAAGACATTTTTCTAGTTTCAACTTTCAAGTATGTATTTGAAATTATCAAAACTATAGTTGATGTAGTGTTTCATGTAGTGTACATGTGTACCTTATATGGTGTTAGATTCTATTTAAAGATGCCAATCTCTAAATTCTTATTTACGACAAAAAAATAAGTACATAGCGACTGCGGCTATGTTGACTTGTAATTGGACTAAAAGAATTAATCACAACGGCTCGAAAAGGACCGCCTATCCCCTAATGGGTGCGACAAGTGTGTCATTGTGTATAGATGTGGATACGTCTAAAACAATTCAATTACTTCATTTTGGATATATTTCATTTGAAACCGCAAAACAATCCAAATCAAATTCGAAGATGGCAAAACAAAAATGAAAACCAAATTCTAATTTGGTTTGGTTTCTGCTTCAAACCGAAAAACCTGAGTTTTAACAAGATGGGTATTCATCTGCTCGAATTTTTGGTTATTCGGGTTCCAAATCAAATTCGAAGATGGCAAAACAAAAATGAAAACCAAATTCTAATTTGGTTTGGTTTCTGCTTCAAACCGAAAAACCTGAGTTTTAACAAGATGGGTATTCATCTGCTCGAATTTTTGGTTATTCGGGTTCCTTGGTTTTGCAAGGGCTTTGTTCAATGGGCTCTAAAAATTGGAAATCCATACTATAGCCCAATATATAATTCGGGGGTTTTAACTGGATTGAATTTTCTAGAACTGGACACCGAATTGAAACGGGTTACCTAATTCAGTTTCGGTTTATAGGCAACTATATAATTCTATTCAATTTTAAACGAATTGATACATTTCCCTTTTTAATATAATTAATAATTTGAGGGTAAGTACCATATAGCTATTACCAAACCTATCTTTCATTTATTAATTTGAGGGTAAGTACCATATAGCCATTGAAAAGTAAATCCCACAAGTAGCTGCTTCAAAATCAATCCATATAAAATTATAAACCCTTTGTGTTGATCATACTTTCTTGAAGTTTTCCCATTATATGATGTTGGGTCATGTCAGAAGCGTTTCAACGACAATATCTTGGTTGTTACTTGAAGTTCGTCAAATAACATGGACCATGATAAGTGTTAACTTTGGATTAATATATGCAGTTTACACATTTTGTGTAGGAGTAGCGTACGATGTTTTCTCTAGTCCTTCAAAGGAGAAAAGTATCGTCTGCAAAGATGAACATGGATTAGTCATGTGCAATGACAATGTGGCTCCCATTGTTTTGGTTCATGGCGTTTTTGGATTTGGTGAAGGGGTATATAAGTTGTTTTACCTTTAGAGTAGCCTAATCCACCACTAACAATGCTTATGCTTGTAATTATCTAAAGTAATTTGATCATTATTGTACATATAGAAAATGGGGGGCACGCCATACTTTGGAGGAATTGAAAACATGCATCAAAGGATCTTCAATCCCGACCTCGGTTCTTTATCCAGCCTTTATGATAGGTATTCAAATCGTTCATGAAACCGTACCTAAACAAGTTTTAAAATTTATTAACAAATTCTTGGGCGGCATCACAAACATTTTGGTGATCTAAAGCGAATAAAAAATCCGGCTCTATTCTTCAAAACAAAAAAAAAAGTTTATTAACAAAAACTCAGAGGCGACCCAAGTATTTGAAATACTTTCAAGCGAGAGTTTAAGCGAAATTTTCTTTTTCTTAATTAATGTGTAGAATTTGTACTCAATAGCTTCTATCATATTTCAGTCCACATGAATTGGTTAAGGCTTGAGATCTTAATGTCTAAAGCTCGAAACTTGACTCAAGGAGATTCTCCTCACAATAGTGGGTTTTCCCCTTGACGGTGTTCTTGGGTGAGTCAGGTCTGGAGCGTCAAAATCAGTTGGGACGGTTTGACAACCCGTCTCAGAAAAGCTTATCCAGCATGGTTCCAAACGCTATTAAAAATTATATTTAGCTTCTAGCAAATCTTGATTGTGTAAAATGATTGGAATTTGTAGGGCACGTATATTGTTTTACTACTTAAAAGGAGGACGAGTTGATTACGGTGAAGAACATAGCAAGGCTTATGGCCATTCACAATTTGGACATTTGTATGAGCAAGGTGAAATTCGTCTATATTCTACAATTTTTTTACGATTTTCCTAAATTCTTGGTATCAATACCGGTACCGAAATGTTCGGTTCGGTACCGGTAGTGAAGGCAAAATTCAGAAAACAACGAGATCGAAAACTCGAAACTTGGTATCAATTCGGTACTGGTACCATACCCATTTTGCTCATATCCCTGCTTAATACTATATTAACTAAAATGATAAGTTTTTAACCAATATATAGTCTCATATATATTTCTTTTAACTAAAAGGGTAGTACATTTATTTTTATAATCAAGGTGATTTGCTAAGAATTAGTCATAAAGTGTGTATAGAAACTAAATATTGTCATAGTTTTAAATAATGGAATAAAAGTTTGTAAAAGAAAGGTGAAGAGGTAGGTCCCAGCAGAGCCCAGTTGGACCCGCAAGACTCACCTTGAACAGGGACGTCTGCGCAGAAACCAACTGGATCCGCAGGACCAACCATGCTCAGAGACGTGACGTCCTTACGCGCAGTACGCAAGCTGTTCCCGCAGGAAATGCCTCCCAATGGTGAAGGACTCCGCCTGTCCCCGCAGCCTCGGATACAAGCCATTAGGGAAGGCCACCCGCGCAGCAAGGCTACACGCACAAGGCACTTAGCTCTCGATCATTCAGTGTCACCTGAAGGAATGAGCAAAGCCGGCAACAATCCCGCACAGTGGCGGGAGGGGGAATACTCCCGCCCAAATAAGCCAGTCCGTACAATACAGGAAGATCTTCTGTACTGTACCTGACGAGGTATGGGCAAAAGATCTGACTAAAGATACGACAACTTATTGACAACAGTATGGCGAGCAGCATGCTCCTGCACTGTATGTCACTATTAGCCGCTGCCTACTCACCAACTCTTGTCATACCACGTGCGTAGCCGGCAGTTGGTGGAAAAGGAATAGTATACAGCAGGCCTGGTCGCTATCAGCCGCTACCTACCCACCAACTACCAGCAGGGCATGTGCGTAGGCTACTGTTGGTGGAACAGGAATATTGTTGCAGCCGGCCACACCTCCTTGGAAACCTACCTTCGGCTATAAATACCACAAATGGTATGACCATCTCATCTTATCTTGTATCATCATATTATACCTGATATCTGCTCTAGCAATCTCTTAATATACATTTATATTTAAAGAGCAATCTAGTCTGATTCTCACGCCGGAGGGTGGTCACAAGGAGGAACCCCCCCCCCTTCTCAGTGACAAGCTCACGGTGTCTGTTTTGCAGGTTATCAGAAGAACCATCTTCTCTGGGTCTAACCCCTCGTGGGAAACATCTATCTAACCCCCAGGTTACCAGTAATCTGCCCAGGGTCCGGTTAGTGTTTCTTCATTGGCGCCATCCGTGCATAAAGCTAGAACTACATTTTTCTCCAGTTTTTTCAAACTTCTACAAAGATGGTTAGAGAAATTCCGGTAACCACAACCCTAGCTACTGGGGGGAATACCGGCAACACAGTTTTTACAAACACTACCCCGGCTACCCAAGCCGGGGCAAGTGAAGTAAATTTTACGAACACTACCCCAGTTACTCATGCTGGGGCAAGTGCAGTAAATGATCGCCTACTGGGATCCACCGATACCCAGTTTGAGAAACGAAGACTCCCCCGCCAAACTCTCGATGAAGTTAAGGCATGGGCGGAGGCACGACAAAAGGAATTCCAAGCTGAGTTGGACGAACGCTTGCGCTCCGTACAAAAGGCCGACGAATTCGAATACTTGGATGACTCGGAGGAATCCGACTCCGACGCGAACCCTCGCCATAGGGCAAAAGGGAAGCGTAAGGAAACGGACTCCCAACCGAGAAGGCATTTTGGACAAGCCTTCAAACCAAAAAGCACAGGAGGAAGTCCACGTGACTTCTCCAAAGCATTCAGACCAAACGTTGCAAATGCGGGAACGTCCAAATTTGCACGGGACATTGCGGAAGCAATCGCCCCGAAAAGTGCCAAACAAATGTCAAGCATAGGCACATATGATGGTATCTCTGACCCCGATGATCATTTGAACAGATTCATAGCGGGGGAAACCGTCAGTAGTTGGACGGAACCTACGTGGTGTTACATGTTCCAAATGACGCTTGTGGGGGCTGCTAGAGCGTGGTTCGATCGTCTACCGGTCAACCACATCTACGACTGGGCAGACTTCCAACAGAAGTTTAGCCAACACTTCAGCCAGCAAAGAAAGTATACAGAGGAGCAATGGACAATCCTCAAATGCGTTCGAGAGATAGATGAATCTTTGCTGGACTTCATCACTCGCTTCAACTCGAAGAAGCTAAGTCTGGGTAACATTAGCGAAGATCTTGTTCGCGCTGCTTTCATACAGGGCGCGAACGACCCAGAGCTCATCCGCACCTTAACAGGTAAAGATGGCATGCCATCCACATGGGATGCCATCATGGCAGCAGCTAAACGCTTTGCGGAAACGGAGAAGCAACTGGGTAGAGATCTCCCACAGAGCACAAACCTCTACACCCAGAAAACAAGAGAGGACAACGTTCTAACCGCCCGATTAAACAAAAAGCGGAAGCTAGGCATTTGGCAGTTAAGGGTAAACTTTGACACCTCATCCGGCTTGCAGCATCGGTTAGGCGGAAGGGATAACGTACAGTCCAACAAGAACTCCAGATGGACGCCGCTCACCAAAAGCGTCACCGAGATATTCGCCACCGAGGAGCTCCCATGGCCAAAGCCTCAAATAATCCGACATCGTCACAATGCTGATCGGAGCAAGTACTGTGACTTTCACAGGACAAAAGGTCACACCACCGAAGAATGCATTGACGTGAAGGACATGGTCGAAGCATTCGTCAGAGATGGGACGCTCGCGCACCTCGTGGCGCAATGAATGCTGAGCAGGCTGATGCGTGTAGAACCCCAGCTGGGGGAAACACGAATAAAATTCCAGCTTCAAGGTGGAGACTACATGCTGCGTAAAGAACGAGATCCCGAACCAGGTGCGTATTGGCTCGATGGCACTCCCATCCCAACAACATGGAAGGGAGCTCGTTTACACAGTTTGCATGTAAATCAATTCCAAATTTGTAAAGAAAAGGCCAAGAGCCACTTCTAATGGAAATGATTCTCCTTAAAACATTGACGCTGATGATTTTACATTTACATTTTTATGAACTATCAACACTAATATGCCGGTTTTCACCGCATAATTACGTGAAAAGTCGTTGCATGGGGAAGGCGGCAAAACCCGCATAAACCCAAAAAACGACAAACCTTCACGCAGGTCATTTGAAAGGGAAAAGTTCAGACATCCCATTAAATGAAAGTGCTGGTCTATCCGCATGAATCATGAAAGGAAACTGAACACTAACCTATCAACAACCGCGCGTCGAACGGATTAATTTATCAACACTAATATGCCGGTTTTCACCGCATAATTACGTGAAAAGACGTTGGCTGGGGAAGGCGGCAAAACCCGCATAAACCCAAAAAACGGCAAACCTTCACGCAGGTCAGTTGAAGGAGAAAAGTTCAGTTATCCCATTAAATGAAAGTGCTGGTCTATCCGCATGAATCATGAAAGGAAACTGAACACTAACCTATTGACAACCGCGCGTCGAACGGTTCAAAACAAAAAAGGATAAGGAAAACCTACACGCAGGTCAGATATGGGTAAAGTTTAGCCATCCTAAGTGCAAGTGACGGTCCTACCCGCACAATCACGAAAAAGGAAGCGAAACTTCCTATTATCTGCCACGTTCAAAGGTTAACTTATCCTAAAGGATGAGAAAAACCTACACGCAGGTCAGATATAGGTAAAGTTTAGCCATCCTAAGTGCAAGTGACGGTCCTACCCGCACAATCACTAAGGAGGAAGCAAAACTTCACACCTATTATCTGCCACGTTCAAAGGTTAACTTATCCTAAAGGATGAGAAAAACCTACACGCAGGTCAGATATAGGTAAAGTTTAGCCATCCTAAGTGCAAGTGACGGTCCTACCCGCACAATCACTAAGGAGGAAGCAAAACTTCACACCAATTATCTGCCACGTTCAAAGGTTAACTTATCCTAAACACTTCGAAATTTCATAAAAAGATGAGGAAAACCTACACGCAGGTTAGACGCAGGTAAAGTTTAGCCATCCTAAGTGCAAGTGACGGTCCTATCCGCACAATCACGAAAGAGGAAGCAAAACTTCACACCTATTATCTACCACGTTCAAAGGTTAACTTATTCTAAACACTTGGAAAATTGCTAATTTAAACTAAAGTATGCAAATCATATAACGTTTATAAAGCAAGGAATCCAATAAAAGAAACGGTCTTACCCGCACAAAGATTTATATTTCATAAATATTCGTTACAAGAATGGCCGGGTAACTACCCGCCTACAAGGAAATAAATCTATACAAGATAAATCTATCCTAGCAATGGGAAGGGATCTTCAGGATCAGGCTTCAAGGCCACTTCCACTTGGACCAGCCCCATCAGTAGAGCGTGGCAGTTCAAGGAAAGCTTTGAGGATAGCTAGCCCGTCATCAGCAGCAGCAACTTCATTCACCTTCTCCACCACCGGATGCGGGAAGGCGGCGTATTGATTTACTGCTTGGTCGTATACAGCTTCGGTATCTACATCGAATAAAGGGAAGTTGGAAGGCGGGATGCCTTTCTCAACGAACCCTAGACCAAGCAGGAAGCCGGCCTTTTCCCCATCCTCGTGAGAAGCGTTGAGGGCTGCGCTCATAGCATCGTCGTAAGATGTCTCTGAGAAGACCCGATGCACAACCTACAAAAGAAAATATACAAGTGTCAAACCTTTTACAAAGAAAAGCGTGAAGACATGAAAACATACCTGAGACAACGCTTCTCGAAGAAGCCATTCCTTGGCAACCAGAGCTTCTTGGAGGGCAGCTTGAGCTTCGTTACGGGCGCGTTCGGCTTCACTCTTGTTGAGGTTGGCAAGCAACACCTCTTTAGCCGCAGCCTCTTCGACGCCCTTTAGCTTACGCTCGGTATGGTCAAGCACCCCCCTCTGGTCCAGGATTTCTTGAAGCTTCTTAGCGTCCTCCATCGCCAAGGCATCATGAGCCTGCTGGAGAGCCTCTAATTTGGCTTTAAGCTCTTCATTCTCCACGCGTAGAGGCTCAGCAACAGCTTCAGCCTTGGTGGCCCTCTCGGTTGCGTTCCTCGCAGTTTCCTTAGCTAGCCGAAGCTGTTCATTAACAGCTTGGGCAGCCTTGGAACGGGCCTCGAGTCGAGCCTGAACTTCAACCTCAAGGGCCTTGAAGGCCTTCTCCTTCTCCGCAGCCGCTGCGGAGAGTTTTTGGTTCTCCTCCCGGATAGCCCGCGCCTGAGCTACTTCTTTAGCGCGAGCTGCTTTTAACTTGTCGTTTTCACGACAAAGCAGCTCGACGCGCGGCTGCATCCGGGCCAGGAGAACCCGAAGCTCATTGCTTAGCCTACCCTCCTGGTAGCTAGCCATGGCTTCCCCCAACGCACCACTGGGAGCAGCGTGACGAGCCCATTCCACGCACTCCACAGGGGTGCGAAGGGTTGTTCCTCGGCGTATGTTCCATCGTGGAACATACACTTCATTGGAATCCGACACTGCAGAAAACAAAAAGCAGTTAGGAAAAGATGATAAAAAATATATAAGTGAAAAAGGGCCAAAGGAACCCTACGCACCTGTAGGGTCTATAACAGGCCGATAGCCGCCGAACCCATCACCTGAACCCAAAGGAAATCCATCCAAGAGGTCAGGCAGATGGGAAGGTGGCAAAGATTGGCGAGAACCCCCATACGTACCTGATGGACCGGCCGTCGTTGCCGGTGGCGGGGGCATGGTAGCAGCCGCCGCAGTCGCTGCCGCAGAATCCGCAGCAATAGTAACCGCCGGCTCGGTGAAGGATGCTGTAAAAATCGCACTCACGGCCGGCGGTGACGTCATCTCGGCTGGAACAGTCGGCTCAAAGGAGTGAGCAACTGAACCAGCGGGCGCAGGCGCAGCCGCCTGGGTCGTCGCCTCAGGTAGGCTGACCGGGCCTACCGTCATGGGCGGAGAGGTACTCCTCTGCGCTCCACCCTGGAATGCGTCAACATCCACACCAGCGTAAAGAAGATAAGTGTTAAAAGGATATTATGCTATGAAGATAAAAGCTGAAGGAAGTTGTACTTACGGGTTTTCTTGAGCCTGAAAGTACGGACGGGCGGGGATGAACCCGATGGAGCCGGCCTCTTTGCGCCGGTCACCGTCGTCTTCTTGGGCTCTCCGGAGGTGACAGTCGCAACCTCCGGAGCAGTGGTCTTATCACCACCGGGATTCCCCGCCACCTCTTCGCTCTCAGTCTCCGAGTCAGACAGAGGCACCGGATCGGCAGTGGAGGCCACCTTCTCCTTTCCCTTCCCGCCGGCAGCCTTCTTCTTCCGCACCAACGGAGGACCATCTGCGGATTCCTCATCAGAACAGACAATTAGAGGAATTCCAGCAGAGGTTTCAACATTGAGGGGTCGAGGGTTGAAGAGCGCCTTACCTGGCGGCCTGGTTGTCAGGGTATACCACCCCTGGATGCACCTCCAAGTGTAGAAGGTCATCAGGCGGTCAACATGGGGCTCGATGCCCAAAATCCGGCACACCCACTCGAAGTGGCGAATCTTGGCGATCGCCATGGGGTGCAACTCGGTCAAATGAACACCGTGCCTCTCAAGGACACGGTAAACAAACTTTGTCAATGGGAACCTAAGATTCCCATAGACAAAGAATGCTGCATAAACCCCGATCTTGCCTCTGGGGGCATCGTACACGGTCTGATGGGGTTCAGGAAACTCAGGCTCGAGAGGATCGAGCATGAACTTCCTGACAACATACCGTTACAGATCGCCGGGCAGAGCACACTGGCACTCGCCAGCAGTACTCTTGTCATCGGCTGTAGACTCGAGATCACGTGAAGACATCTTGCAGAAAGAAGAAAACGATTTCGGGAAAATGCTTGCCTGAAAAGGTGAGTATTCGCCGGAAATCGCTAAGAAGATGAAGAGAAGGGTGAAAGTGTGGATTACAAAGAGCCCTCTCCCCCTTTATATACTAATCGCAATTAATGCGATGAATTTAATGCGGAGGAGAGAGAAATTGAAGGTGCAATGAAACTATGACACGTGGCAAAAAGCAAGCTGGCGACAGCTGTTGACAGGACGCGTACCATTAATTTCGCGGCCGCGCGCCCGAAAAATCGCGCCCACGCGCCTGAAAAAGCGTATGGAATGACCATGTACTGTCACGTCACCATAACTTCCTGCACGTCCTGACACAGTCAGAAGAAACCGTCGCACGACGTTTCAGAGGTTTGGACTGTTCTTATCTTTCCACCAACATTTCGAATTTCAAAATTCAAAATTTAAAAATATTAAAAAGTAAGCGGGAAAATACCCCTTACCTTGGCAAACAAGTAACCGTAAGACGGATGCGGGTACAGTGTAAAGGCAAAACCCTTCACATACCTAGCACCCGCAGGGAATTGAAGCCAAATAAACATTGGCAAACAAGTAACCGTAAGACGGATGCGGGTACAGTGTAAAGGCAAAACCCTTCACATACCTAGCACCCGCAGGGAATTGAGGCCAAGTATACCTTGGCGAACAATTAACCGTAAGACGGATGCGGGTACAGTGTAAAGGCAAAACCCTTCACATACCTAGCACCCGCAGGGAATTGAAGCCAAATAAACCTTGGCGAACAAGTAACCGTAAGACGGATGCGGGTACAGTGTTAAGGCAAAACCCTTCATATACCTAGCACCCGCAGGGAATTGAAGCCAAATATTCCCCGGCAACCAAGTAACTATAAGACGGGTGCGGGTACAGTGTAAAGGCAAAACCCTTCACATACCTAGCACCCGCAGGGAATTGACGCCAGGAATACCTTGGAAGTAAAGTAACCGTAAGACGAGCGCTGGTACAGTGTTAAGACAAAACCCTTCACATACCTAGCGCTCCGCTGGGAATTGAAACCAAGAAGGATCTTCTGGGCAATGCTTGCGGAAACGGAAATAACATCCCCGCATAGCGGGAACGTCGAGAACTACGTTGTTTGAAGCTCCAGGATGGAATTGGTGGTTTTAACATAATTGATCACTATGTTCAAAACTACCAAAACCTCATGGAGAATCCACACAAGTGGGACTCAACGCTCCTGACTTGCGAGGAGGTTACAGACCTACCCGCATCATACCCAAAGACCAAGCAGGAAACTCGGGAATTTCTGCAAGTGAAATGGACTTCCGCGGGAAGAATCCCCATGGAAAACCTTAATAAACCCTTTTCAAAAACCCTTTGCTCAAGTCCAAAAGTTCACCTCACTTTATTAAACACGCATGAGAAGAACATTGGACTGGGGGGACTTGAAGAGGTAGGTCCCAGCAGAGCCCAGTTGGACCCGCAAGACTCACCTTGAACAGGGACGTCTGCGCAGAAACCAACTGGATCCGCAGGACCAACCATGCTCAGAGACGTGACGTCCTTACGCGCAGTACGCAAGCTGTTCCCGCAGGAAATGCCTCCCAATGGTGAAGGACTCCGCCTGTCCCCGCAGCCTCGGATACAAGCCATTAGGGAAGGCCACCCGCGCAGCAAGGCTACACGCACAAGGCACTTAGCTCTCGATCATTCAGTGTCACCTGAAGGAATGAGCAAAGCCGGGAACAATACTGCACAGTGGCGGGAGGGGGAATACTCCCGCCCAAATAAGCCAGTCCGTACAATACAGGAAGATCTTCTGTACTGTACCTGACGAGGTATGGGCAAAAGATCTGACTAAAGATACGACAGCTTATTGACAACAGTATGGCGAGCAGCATGCTCCTGCACTGTATGTCACTATTAGCCGCTGCCTACTCACCAACTCTTGTCATACCACGTGCGTAGCCGGCAGTTGGTGGAAAAGGAATAGTATACAGCAGGCCTGGTCGCTATCAGCCGCTACCTACCCACCAACTACCAGCAGGGCATGTGCGTAGGCTACTGTTGGTGGAACAGGAATATTGTTGCAGCCGGCCACACCTCCTTGGAAACCTACCTTCGGCTATAAATACCACAAATGGTATGACCATCTCATCTTATCTTGTATCATCATATTATACCTGATATCTGCTCTAGCAATCTCTTAATATACATTTATATTTAAAGAGCAATCTAGTCTGATTCTCACGCCGGAGGGTGGTCACAAGGAGGAACCCCCCCCCCCTTCTCAGTGACAAGCTCACGGTGTCTGTTTTGCAGGTTATCAGAAGAACCATCTTCTCTGGGTCTAACCCCTCGTGGGAAACATCTATCTAACCCCCAGGTTACCAGTAATCTGCCCGGGGTCCGGTTAGTGTTTCTTCAAAAGGATAAAACGAAATGTTTTATAAAAGAAAATTGGAAACAAATGTATAAAAAATAAATTTCCACACAACATAAAAGAATTTTTTTTATAAAATTTATATAAAGTTGGTTCATGGGTGGGGCACACTAATTTTATCATCTATCATGTTCATTTTGTGAATTGTGATGCTAAATTGCTATTCAAATATTTTTTGATAAAACCCAATCACGTTTTGTCCACAGTGGACCAGGGCTAATTATATAGGTGATTGCCCACTATTCATAGTGCTCTTTAGATATTAGGGGATTCCCAACTCAAATACTCAATTTCATATATAAAATATAGAAGAAAAAAAAATCCGATGAAAAATGGTGAGTTTTTGTCAATCCGAAAAGAAAAACCCAATTATGGGCGACAATATTCCCATTAAAGAAACTTTTTTCACCAGGTCAGAATTAATTACCTTTTTTAGGGTTTCAGTCAGCTTCCTCTAAAGATCGCATATACATTTTTTACATTTTGGTTTATCGATGACACGTAACAAGATTAGTAATCGTATGCCACGCTTTCTAACTATTAGATACACGTGTATTATATAAGTCTTGTATTACTTTATTTATAATTAGATATAAATAGAACATGCCCCTACTTACGTATATGCAATAAGTTGGTATTAATTTAATATTATACTCCAAAGTATTTATTGCATAATTTTAAAAGTTTAAACCCATAAGTTATAACAAGGACGTGCTAATTTGTTGTGCTTTCTCATTAAGTTTTACTCATAAGACACAACGAAAGCTTGTAAGCTTGTTATTGAAATGAGAAACCCGTTAGAGTGGTCTAGTTGCAAGAAACAAAGAAACCCGATAATCAACTGGATGCTAGTCTATATACTTGGGAATCCAAAACATGATCTCAATAGCGTTCTTTCACCTCTTTCATGATCTATAATTCAAACTCAACCATTGACATGTACAATATGTGTATCGTTTGCAAATGAGTGCTATGTGTAGTAAACTATCTTTGTTGTAATTCTACTTGTCACACTTGGCCACTCTTAATATATGCTTGTAACTATGTTGTTTCGATAGGAAAATATTCACAATGGGATGAAGACAACCCGATTCATTTTGTTGGCCATTCAGCCGGAGCTCAAGTTATCCGTATATTGCAACAAATGCTCTCCAATAAGGTTGATCATCTAATTTACGTAGCTAAAATTGAAGTTCATACGAAAATACACGTTTGTTGATTTAAAAAAAATGCATATACCGCGTACCACATATTCTCTAATGAAGCGTTATTAGTTGATCAAAGTATAGACCTATGACTTTTGGAGATCAATCTTCATGTTTTTTTAATGTTGTATTAAATCAAAATATAAAAAGTTGTCACATTCATGTCATCATCTTATACAATGAACTATTATTCTACATTTTATTATAACAAACTTGTAAATCTTGTTTAACATGTGTTACAACTAGCTATAACTATGAAAAATATGCTATATCACCAATATTTGATAAGTATTGTTATAACACGTTGTGGTAATGACAGTAAATAAAGGTATGCTAACTTTATGTTAAAATCTTTTTAGGCCTTTAAAGGGTATGAAAAGACTAGTGCAAAATGGATAGCAAGTGTAGCAGCCGTATCAGGAGTGTTTAATGGTAGCACAATACCCTACATATACGGGATGAAGTGAGATTCCTTGGTTGATATATACATGTCGTTATTTATATTTTAGATGACTGTTATGTTTTGACCACGTTATATTACATGTCTCAGACCAGACGATTGGAGATTTGCAAAAACCATAAGTCCGCTTAGATTTCTTTGCTTTGCGGTAACAATCTACGACTGGCTTGATATACCTTTGCTCAAACGATACTACAATTTCGGGTTTGATCACTTTCACACGTCTAGAAAGAAGATAGGGTTTTGGGGTTTGGTTGATTGCCTATCAGGAAAAGTGGGCCCTTTTGTTTCAAGTGATTGGGTGATACCTGATGTTACGATTCAAGGATCGATACAAATCAATAGTCATCTCGATACATTTGCGGATACATATTATTTTAGCTATGCGGCTAAAGCAACACAAGAAGTCGAAGGGAAAGTAGTACCTAAGAGAATGCAAACTTGTGACATTTTGTCTCATGTCCATTCCTTGTGGCTTTGCAAATGGCGTTATCCAGCAAATATCCAACCCCCTTGTAAGGAGTACAGGTGAGTGGTTCACATATTCGGTTTTAAATCAAAACTGAATTAGGTAATCAGCTTTAATTTATGATAAACTCAAATATTTTTTTTTAAATTGATTAACCCGAGTTTCATATATTAGACTACAGATTTTCCTAATTATTTAAACCATTAAACATATAGCCTATTACAAATATGAGAAACCCAATATTCGAACATATGATTAACTATTATATTCTCTAATTTCTTGTCAGTTATGAAAAAACTTCGTTACATTTTTTATTCACATTGTCCTTATCATCACCACTTAACTATCTATCGTATTTGAACGTTGATGATTAGGGATGAAGATTGGTGGGACAACGATGGCCAACTCAACACGATATCCATGACACATCCTCGTCTTCCTCTCGAACACCCTCATCGTTTCGTTCCAAGCGGTTTTAAATTCAAACCTCAACCAGGTGTATGGTATGTAATTACAAACTATCCCATACTAAAAAAATAGCTTGCATATGGTCTTGACAAACTTCATGTCTTTCCAATAATAATAAACATGACTTTTGTAAACATCTTAGTAGAACACAACTTAATATATATGATGCTTCATGAGACATATACCCGATGATAAGGGTGAGCCTCCGGGTTCGTTTGGTTTGGTTATACACTATATATGGTTAATTCGGTTATTGGAAAAGATGGTTCAGTTACTTCGGTTAACCACGTTAACCATTAGACTTGTCAAATAAAATATTAGCAATTCTTTCAATATATAAAGGAGAAAACCTACAAATTAATAATATCTTTTTTTTTAAAAAATAAAAAACTATACCAAAACATTTTCAACATGTAAAACATTATTTATAAGATAAAAAAGAAACGTGTGGTGTTAATGTCAGTTTGGTTACTTTGGTTGTTTATACACATAATCAGAATCAAGCTATAAGGTTAGGTTAGCAAATACATCATAACTGAGCCATCAACTCGGCTTTTTCGCCTATAATTAGGTTTATACTAACCAAATGTCCATGATTATCACATGCCATCTAAGGATCACACATGACTACATGCAGGTACTGTGAAACGGTGAAAGCTTATCATACGCAATTTGTTTTAAGCATCCAAACCGAGAGTCATATAGGCCACTTGTATGACTCGATTTTCAAACGTTGTAGGAACCTCGACACCAAAAGGAGTTCGCAAAACGTTACATAACATAAGTTGTAAAGTTATTTGTTGGATGAATGTTATGAAATTTTCATGACATAATATTCACATACACTTTGAAAGTAAAGAACATCAGTTTTCACTATCACTTTTAATACCTCTTGTATGATTTAGAAGACAAAACAAAGTTCTCATGATATTTTTAAGCTAAGCTCAGATTTTCACTTGCCCTTTTGATCTTGTAATTAAGTAAAACAAAAAGCAGTAACATACAACAACAATGGTATGAGAAAATAAACAAAAAGGTATTTGGGAAACAAGTATCGGCAAACCTGTAACATTCCGTCTCTCGTACCATTAATATTGTCTGTTTTGCTCTTGATGGATAGCCTATCTAGGAACTCACGACTTTGTTTTTGGTTGTACCGGTAGAGACTTCCTAGGAGGCCACTCATCCAAGTACCACTTCCACCTGAGTAGCTTAATTGTGGAGCTCTCTTCTCATCCATTAGAGTTAAGTCCAAAACACGTTGGTAATTTTAGAGGCGAAGACATTAGGTATGAAACAAGGATCTCTCCTGCCCACGACCGATGTGGGATTTGTCTAGGGTGTACAATTGGTCCATGTTAATATTCTCTGAATTTTCGGTATCATTACATCATCGATTGTTTTAATTTGGAGAGAGCATTAATTCAAATTATTTTAAAAACTGTTTTCGGAAAAAAGTATGAATTTTCCGGTTAAAAGTGTTTTCCGGCGACATGCAAAAAATGGCGTTAAGATTCTGTTAGTCGCGGACTGTTGGGAAAAAGTGCGTTAAAAGATGGGACCATCAGCACTCAATTCGTTAGTTGGGACCGACAACGACCAGAAGATGATAGTTTAGATTAATAAAAATAAATATACATATTTCTTCTGCTTATTAACATACGTGTAACGAACCCAACTCCTCATTCGCTTC
This sequence comes from Bidens hawaiensis, assembly GCF_021521415.1. Classification (NCBI taxonomy): domain Eukaryota; kingdom Viridiplantae; phylum Streptophyta; class Magnoliopsida; order Asterales; family Asteraceae; genus Bidens; species Bidens hawaiensis. Next base: position 277,845 of record NW_027494189.1, read on the forward strand.
AAGTCGATAGTTGAGAAAGACGAACTGAATAACACCAACTTTCTCAAATGGCAATACAATCTCAGACTTGAAACTAGCTAGTTAAAAATAAAATATCAAAAGTTGTAACTTGTAACTTGTAACTCGTGATTTGATAATGATACCCGTGCGGATATTAAAAAATAAAAAGCTTTAATATCTATCTTTCATTTCTAATTTAATTTGGTGAATGCATCAATAGCTCGTAGAGATGTAGTGATTGCATCGACATGGTGCCCGGTATGTGGCGAGGCGGAGGAGACAGCAGAACACATTTTGATATCATGTAGATTTGCGCAAACGGTTTGGCATTGTACCGCTAATTGGTGTAAGGTCCCAACCTTCTTTGCTTTCTCAATTCGTGACATTTTGGAGCTTCACAAACGTTACCGATTGCCCAAACGGAAAGCTAAGATGTTCCATGCGGTTTGTCTGACTTTGGTATGGTGCCTTTGGAAAACGAGAAATATGGTGGCCTTCGAAACAAAGGAGGCGAACGTCAATAACATACTGGGGGGAATTAAAGCGTTAAGTTTCTTGTGGGTTTCTAATAGGTCTAAGAATTTAGACATTACATGGGAGATGTGGAGAGCATTTAATGTTTAATGTTTGATGTTTGTGACTGTTGTCGTTGTAGGTGTTTTGGTGTTGTTCTCGGCCTAGCTTCTTACTAGGTCGTTATTTTTTCATTTATATAACTACTTGATTGTTCGTTAAAAAAAATTTAATTTGGTGAATATATTGCTTGGTTACCGATAACTTGAATCACATTCTAATAGGTGAGAATAAAAAGATGATAAAGCACAAGATTATAACTTTTTAAAAATAATTAATATAGATAGATTTTTAATAGTTGATTATTTGATTTTATTTCGGATCGTCGGTTATTCATTTATTTTATTTATATTTAAATTTAGCTAGTTTGACCAAAATTGTATCTCGTACTTTCGGTTAACCTACTTTCGGTTAACATGTCGGTTACTTGGAACGGTATTAATCAATAATTATAACACCACTAATTTAGCCTATTAAAATTCTCCCTCGTTTGAGTTTTATGATATTTAAACTTCATTACTTGTATAGTTGTATTCATACGTTTTATCGGTTCATGTTTTGATCAGTTTCGGTTCGGGTTTTGATCGGTTTTTTCGGGTTTTGATCGGTTTTTGCTAGTTTCGGTTCAGTTAACCGGGTTGGAAGCGATTTTGGTGGAGAAAATTATAAACCGATTCAAAACTGGCTCGGTTCAAATTTCAGGTCGATTCGATTAACCGGTTTATTTGCCCATCTTTAGTTGCTACCTTCTGGCGTCATAAATACAAATATGAAATTACTCAAATTTATTGAATGAAAGTAATAATATTCACTATCTAGAAACAAACATGTAAAAGGTGATATCATTTAATTGAAAGTAAAATAGTAAATTGAAAAAAAAAGATTTTTCTTTCTTTGGGCCAACTTGCCTCCTCCAAAACTACCAATGTCACATGAAAATCAGAAGAGGGGCATTTTACTACCAACTCCTACAATATTGTAAAAAGCATCACTTTGAGATGAAGATTCATGCACTTTGCAAGAAACATAATAAAAGGCAAAGGCAACTATTTATGGTGTGTATAGACTTTGACAATACAAAATGCATGCATCATATTCTCATTTCTCATGCCCCCTAACTTCTATACATTCTTGAAATGCCCATCTGTATGTGTTTGGTTTTAGTTACAAAACAAAATTTATACAATAACATATATAAATTTTGTTCTTTGGTTCATGTTAAGTGTAATACATATATAAAATTATGTCTTTTTATTTTAACCCTTTTCTATATATATATATATATATATATATATATATGATTTTAGGCAGTGGTGAGCTTGGACTAAGACCGTCCGTAGTTGTGATGTTATGGAGGCGTTTGGGCTATAACGCCGGGGGCACACCACCCCCCACCCCCCGGCGTTTTGGGATTCTTTTTTTTAAACGCGTTATACACAAAACGCGTAAAATGGCTCCAAAATAAAAAAAAGAACTAGCCGTTAACATAACCGTTGGGAGCCGTTGGAATTTAAAAAAAAATATTTTCTATATATTAAACCAATTCATCCCCAATCAAAAATCATCAAATTTATAAAATATCTCTTTCAACTCTATATTTCTTCACACAAACTTCGCTATATAAATGGATCCTCCATCTATATATAAACGGTTTTTCGGGCCCGACCAACAAGCCCAAGACGACGCGGAGGAAGAGGTGGTTACGAGTGCGATTGTGCTCGCGACAACTTATATGAGTTCCTTTATGAGTGCGATTAGCTCTCCACCACCCCCGGTTTCAAAAAGAGCATATATAGAACGAGATCGTACCGAAGCCAACAACCGATTGATGGCGGATTACTTCTGCGACTCGCCGAGATATAAGAACCCGAAGACCTTTAGGCGTCATTTTCGGATGTCTAAAAATTTATTTATGCCAATCACCAATGATTTGGAGCGTGAGTTTGATTACTTTAAGCAAAAGTCGGACGGTCGAGGGACGCTAGGATTTACGGCTATTCAGAAAGTTACGTCAGTCGTACACGTGCTCGTCTACGGAAACACAGCCGACATCAACGACGACTATTTAAAGATGACCGATAAAACAACTCGGGACACCTTGGAGTATTTTTGTTACGGTACGTTTTGTTTTTTTAAATAATTATATAACTTGTTTACTTTAATCAATTATTTTATAAAAGTTGTGTAAAATATAGGAATAGTGAAACTATATGTCTCACATTATCTGAGAGAGCTCAACTAGAACGATTTACAACGTCTTTACGAGGCACATACAAGGGTGCATGGTTTCCCCTGCATGATAGGGAGTGTAGATTGCATGCATTGGGAATGGGCTAATTGTCCAACTGCATGGCGAGGTCAATTCACACGAGGTGACCAAAAGGGACCAACGGTCAGCCTTCAAGTGATTGCTTCATACGACCTTTGGATTTGGTCGGCATTCTTTGGTGTTCCCGGTTCCAACAATGACATAACCGTCTTAGAGCAGTCTCGTGTGATGGAGAGTTACATATCTGAGACCGTTCCAGTCGTTTCCTTTTAGGCTAACGATAACTTTTACCATCATGAGTACTATCTGGGTGATGGAATATACACAGAGTATGCGATAATCGTTAAAACATTCAGAGACCCGATGGATGAAAAAAGACAGTAGTTTAAGAAAGTGCAAGAGTCTGCGAGAAAGGATATTTAGAGGTGTTTTGGTGTTCCTCAACAACGATGACATTTTGTTAAAAATCCTTGTCGTCTATGGTCTTTAGAAAGAATGAGATGTGCTATGTATGCGTGTATCATAATGCATAACATGATCATCGAGGACGAGAGAAGAGCAATATGTCCAACTTTCATACCGGACCCGGATCCACCACGATCTCCAGCAAGTATGGAGCAAAGACTCGAAAACTCGGATTCCGTGCGGTCAAAAGAGATACATAACGCACTAAATGAGGATTTGGTCCAACATATTTGGGTGAATCGGCCTTTGCCTGGTGAAAACGAGGATCAAAACGAGGGCAACAATGAAGACGATGATGAAGACGACGACGACGAAGACGATGAAGACGACGAGGGCGAAGACGACAACGACGAGTAGTTTTTTTTATTTTAATGTAATATTTATTTAATAAAATATTAATGTTATTTGATTTTTCTTAATAAAAAATTAAAAAAAAAAACAAAAAGTTTAAAAGTGACCGGGCGCCACGTGGCGCATAATGCCTGGAGATGAGGCTTTATGACTACACCCTGTTTTTGTATAAAGACATAACTCTGACTGGGCGCCACGTGGCGCATACTGCCTGGGGGTGAGGCTTTATAGCTACTCTTGGTCTAATATACCGGGAAGAGGGGGGGGGGGGGCTCAAAATTATACAAAATTTCATAGACAAAGGGGGGCCGCCTCAAATTTTCGGCTGAAAATGGCTAAAAACGGTTAAATTTACACTACGTATAAAACATTTGGGACGAAGACAGGGTAAATTTACACAGTTACGCAAAAAAAAAACAGAGGGGGAGCCACCTGGGTCCTAACGAACCTTCGCCACTTATTTTAGGTTTAGTAATTCCGAGTTGTGATCCCATTTAAGATAATTGTGCGAGTTAAGTTTTCAAAAAAAATTAAATCAACATTTTTACGCTCAAATATTTAAGTTTATAACTAAATCTAAACGAAATGTACTTTTCGAAGTGAAATGTGACTAATGAAAATTTATGGTTTTAGTTGATTTCTAGAAGAAACGATTTGAAAAAGAATGAAGAGAAATTAAAATCGTGGAAATTCTTGTTTAGATCCCTAGAGATGAACTTAGTGTTGGTCACATCTCTTATCAAAGTTCATTGTATTAAGTAGTTAAAAACATATGAAAACATGATTGTATGCAAAAATTTTTTTGCTAATATATATATTTTCACTCCTTTGGCACTTAATGTAACAATGTTAATTGTTACATGCATTTACATACAAGTTGAATTGGAATGTCTCAAATGAGCATCCCTTGTATGCTATCAATAATCGAGCTCGTCAATCCTCAGCGGACTGTCGAGAATTTGGCAGCGAACGGTTCGCGCTCCTCGTCATTAGACATACATCAAAACGTGTGATAGTAGATGTTTGTTCAGCTGTCGACGGATCATTTGTCACTTTTAGTGATCCGCATCGCTGTTGAGTCATTGGCACATGTGACATGTCACCCCAACCACGCATTGTCATCTGCCACATGTTAGCTCATGGTTGATTCCTTAGTTGGGTTAACAAACCTCTAACGGATAGTCAGGACACTAGATGGCTGTCCGCCGGGCAAAGTTTTCTAAAATTACACATTAAGTCATGTAGATTGGTTTAATGACTATTTGGCCCTTGAACTTTCAAAATAAAATTTAGGGATGCTACATTACACTCACAATCAAATTATCCAAAATTCGAAATCCTAACATATTTGGTGTGCATTTTGTGAATGTGACTATCTAAAACTGTAAAATGTCTAAACCGAAGCATAATTAGATGCAATAGAGGGCTGTTTATGTTCATGTGGAGATGAATGAGAGAGGAGTAAACAATATTGTGGTAGTTTATTGGATTATTAATGAAGATTCAACAAAAAACAAAAAAGTTCTAGTTGACATTATATCTTTATTCTAGAACATAGTTAGCTACGGGTGATCCATGCATGATATATACATCATTATAACTCAATCCTAGTCAATAGTTACATGATAATAGCATGTTACTAGATTGGGGGAAGTTATAATATGAAGTTTGTTTTAAATATAATTTGTTCATTTGCAAACAATATGATTACAAATTGGGATTTTAGAAAAGGAAAACATGATGTCTTATGGAATGCAATAAGTTCTTTAACAAGTGGTGTTACCATGCTGATCCTTCAAGCCAATGTATGCTTGGATGTGCCACAAAGTTGGTCCCACAATTAGGTGCAATGTATCCTCTATTTTTCCTCATTAAAATGCTAGTAGTTGATTAGATCACTTAGCAATTTAGGTGTGGGTCAGGTATGTTAATTGCAAGTAGAGTATATCACACACAAATAAATAGTAAAAATAAGTATTCACAAAAATAATACAAATAGGTATTCACATAAGGTAACATCAATTTGTAATCTATACCTAGAATATTTTTAGGGTTTAGTCGACCTATCTACGAAAGTATATTAATATGCGAAAGTCTACTCGTGAAATATTTGAAAGAATGTATCGTTTTGATTATTTTATAAACAAACATGAGTTATCTCCAGATCTATATATTACCGATGCACAATATATACTAATGAATAATGATTTACTCATTTTCTATTTTATTATGCTGTGTTTTTCCAAAAAAAAACATATCGGAAAAACACGCATACAAAAGAAAAAATAAAACAAGTATTTGAATTTATTAATATATTTCATAAATAAACTTTTTTAATTAGTGGATGATATTATTAGAAGCCGTGCATCTAGACATTACTATAACTACACACATTCAAGTTGATTTGAGAACTGAAACTGATGGCTAATTTAATTATAATATAAACTTAAATTAATCCCATAGATTAAAACTAAACAAATTAATAAACATGAATAGATACATAGAATATAAGTAAAGAAAAAATAGAACCAAAAATTTTCCAACTTCAACATAAAGACTTCTTCAAGCCAGATTCATTGCATGGTTAAATGTTAATTCAACCCGAATACATGACGGATTCCGGCGACGGTACAAACACCAAAAACATGAGGACAGACATAATAACCACCGGGACGAAGAGGAGCAAGGATGGAGGAGGCGGAAGTGGCGGTAATATCAATGGAAGAACCACCAATGACATCGTGAATAACACCATCACCACCACTGTTTTCAAACCAACACTCATCCGAAACATGGTCTTTTTGTATAGATATGATGAGAGTGTTTGATGCTTCATTGAATCTGCTCTTGTAAATGCATGCAGTATATATGTCTTGTTTGATATGTTGAAAGTTTTAATGAGAATTGAGAGAATATATATGTGGTTTATTTATATATGGAGAGATAAATAGAGGGTTGGTCGGTTGTTAGGTTTCATTTGTTCGTGTTTATTTATATTATTTTATATTTGTAACATCTTTTAAATATTTTTGTAGGGCCAAATAGCCTTTTAATAGTTGGGAAGTCTTAAACTATAAATTTTTTAATTAATTAGATATTGAATTTAAGGGATAAAGCATAGATGCTTAATAAAAAGTTGATTTTAACTTGTATCCATGTACCAATGGGCGTGTGTCACACGTATGATAAATAAACAGGAGTTAATTGATTATCCTAAGATTTAAACCATTCATTTTTAAGATAAGGATACTATGTTTATTGTTTAGTAGTAAGAAAAATTAAATTAAATTTTTACACAAAGGAATTGGATTTGTAATTTAACATCAAATAAATAAGCGATGTATGATTATATCAAAACAGAATTAAAGCGTATAAAAAGTCGCGCCGCTACTCCTTTTTGGTATTAAATTTAATACCAAAAATATAACCTTATGGCTAAACTGAAGGGGCAGCTTCATATAATAGTAACCAAGTTTTAAAATCGTTACAATTAGGTCACTCAATTTTAAAAAGTGTTCCAATTAATTCACTCAATTTTCATATTTTAGTAAATTAAAGGTTTTAACATGTTTTTTTAACGTTTTTTCTTTTTTGTTTCACATAGGAAACCATTTTATCTTTTTATTTATGTTGACGTTGAGTGACGACGTGGATTTTATTTTTTAATTTTGAATTTTAAGATAATTAACATTTTTAATTTTTTTTATTATAACTAGATAGGATGGGTATCATTACAGAACTGTTTAATTATTTAAGAACTTGAATGAACAATTGAAACCTAACGTTTTTTATAAAATTTTTTGTATATTAATATTATTTGAGTGTAGTTTAATTATTTTGTATATCTATAATTACAATTACAATTTTGAAAATTAATTTTTATACATATCTATGTTTTGTTTTACACCTATGTAAATTTGGTAGTACATAAATTTTACACATATGTAAACTTGTGATTAATATATATAATCAAATTTTTTTATATAAAATATAATAAAACTACTCTTAAATAATGTTAGTATATAAAAAAAATTAAAAAAATGTTTGATTGTTTAGAGTTCCTAAGAGCTCTTAACTTTTAGAGTTCTTAAATGATACCAACCCTAACTACATATATTGCAAATTCCGACCCCACATCTTATCCTCCATTTCTTTCTTGACGCACACAAAAATCGGTGAGACTCGATTTGAAGATTTAGTGACCCAATTTGATAAAAATATGCATGAGTGACCTAACTGAAACACTTTTGAAAGTTAGTTACTATTCTATGTTGAACTTACTTTGATTTAATCCCAAAAACTAAAACTGAAGAAATTAATAAACATGAATAGATACATAGAATGTATGTAAAGAACAAAGAAGAACAAATCTTTTTTTTTTGTCCAATTTTGACATCAAAGATGTACTACTCCTAGCCAGATTCATTGTACGGTTTTTAACCGGAAGAAACCAAGAGCATCAACTTTAATCTTTATACAATAAATCAACATTTAACCTCAAAAAGTTATAAGCTTTTGTACGATGTAAACAGAGCAAGAATGAATCAAACAAAATGACATTAAATCTGATCAAATGGAGGCTACTTTATTCTTGAGCAATTTAATTAAATCCTTTTACATGTGTGTATATGGGTGAGACAAAATGAACGACCTGAACCAAAAATATTCAAACCGGATTAATGGACTTTGTGCCAACCAGATTCAGTGCATGGTTTGAAGCAGAAAAGACGAACACACGTGATTTAAAGTAGAAAACCGGCATATATCAAATTATCAACAATAGCCAAAGCGGCAACGACTACCTTTGAAATGTTTAGTCTGATATTATCATTCTTATATAACATTATGATTCGTTAGTTCTCTATTTACTTTAGACTCCTACGTTTAGTTGTACAAATTCTCATTCTTGACAAATAGTATTTATTCTTTCATTTGTTTTTATCCTTTGCGGTACGAATTAGCGTCTTCATTGGTAGTGAAGGTGAGGTGAGACCAAACGGGGTAACTAAACAATTACCATTGCGACCCTACACCGACATAGGTATACAATATGCTATAATGTAACACTAGGCTTATATTTATTTAACACACCCCCACATTTAGAGTGAATGAATCCCGTATACTCATATTGGAATGGAAGTCAAGAAAGAGCTTCGATGGTAAGCCTTTGTTGTAGATATCTGCAAACTAAATTGATGTGACCAATGGCAACGCGTTCCTCATATATATATATATAGTATTTTCACATGTGTGGTCCTTTGTCACAATACACAATGGTGGGATGAGACTAGAGGTGGCAAATGGGTTGGGCTGGGTCGAACAAGTCATGAGTTGAAATGAGTCATGGGTCAAAATAGGTATGAGTCAAAATGAGTTTGGGTCAAAACGAGTCAATTAAAAAAATGATTGTTTTGGTTTGGGTCAAAATAGGTTAGGGTCAAACCGGGTTTCGAGGTTTTTTTTTTTTTTTTTTGTGAATGAGAATAACGGCGGAAACATTTTATTTTTTTTAGCTTTTTCGTTTTTTACTTATATTTTAAGTTATGATTATTTTAATTATTTTTTTTTAATTTTTTAGGGATTTTCTATTAAGATCAAAAATATATTCAAAAATAATAATAAAAAAATTATAACTCAAAATATAAATCATAAACAAAAAAAAGTAAAAACACTAAAATGTTTCATACGTTGTCCTCGTTCCATTAAAAAAAACAAACAAACATCTAGAATCGAACAAAAACCGAAAGAATCGACGAAAATGAAACAAAGAAACAAAAAGCCAAAACCGGACCACATCAATCGAAATCGAAAAAATCAATCAAAACGAAACTAAAAGAATTCAAACCGAACAAAAACAAAACTGAAAAAACGAACAAAAACGAGTCCGAAATCGACCAGAAAGAAACAAAAGAAACCAAAACCAACATCGACCCATTTCTTTGAACTTGTCGACCCATTTTGACCCGAAAATAAAAAGATGGAATTTCAAATGACTCATTTTGACCCATTTATTTAAAACCTTTTACCAAAACCAACTCATTTGACTTTTAAAACACCTCAAATTGACTCATTTGAAAGGGTTTGGGTCAAGATTGCCACCCTTATATAAGACACATGATAGTGTAACTCAAGAAAAAGATTAAAAAGCTAGACTGATTTAGCAACAACATTGGCAACACTGCATATTCGGCTTTTGCATTGGATCGAGATACAACATTTAGGCGTTTGGACAACCAAGACACCAGATTATCATTAGGGAAGGCACACAACGTTAAGGTAGACTGGCGAGTGCTAGGATGTTGGGCCAGTCCGCATCAGTGTAGGAGATTAGACGATCGAAAGATGATGGACGCAACTATAAATCGTGAATAAGCGTACCTATGGATGACGTTGTGAAGTTAGGTGTTCATAAACACTCTTTTCTTATCAAATATGCTTATTCGGAATTTGATTTAAACAAAAGATTAATAATACAAAAAGTGAAAAATCCAACCCAAAAGTATCAATATCACATCTACAAAGATGTCAGCGTCAAGGAGTTCCTTGACTTGGGTTCTGCACGCGTTGGTTTGTTCAGGCCCCATTACTCTGCGCTTTTGTACGACTGGCGTAACAGCCGGATCGCACTTGAGCTTATGCTCCGCCTTACTTCGGGGTACACCAGTCATGTCAGCTGGTGCCCACGCAAAGATGTCAGCGTTTTTCTGCAGTAAGCGTTTGAGTAAGGTGCGGGTGGGATCAACGATTGTTGGTCCAATGGTAACGGCCTGGTCGGGGTATTTGCCATTGAAGGCCCATTTTTCCGGTTCGGTGATGGTTGGTTTAGCCATTTTCGGTTTGGGTTTAGATGAGACAGATGCGATGCATACCTGGGGAATGCCAGTGATCATCGCTACGCCCTCAGCTGTTGGCCATCCCATCATGCCGTGGACTGAAGATACCACGGCGTTGAATCTTGCCATCCCGTCTCTTCCGAATAGGATGTCGTACGTGTGGTGTGGCTTTCTCATTACGACAAAATCCACGTCTTCTGTGCGTGAATGATTCCCATCGGTAAGAGTAACGGGGAAAGATAGGATACCCAAGGGGGTTTCTGTACTGCCGTCAAACCCTTCCATTGAAGCGTAGACCGTTTCCAAGCGTTCTTTGTCTTCATCATCCAGCTTGTCAAAGAACTGCCTGTACATCACTGTCGACGAAGCGCCGTTGTCAACAAGAGTGCGGGAAGTGATGTAATGCCCCAGCTGGCTTTTGATGACGATGGGGCCTTCTTTGCTGGGGCCTCCTGGCACTCGCGGGAAGCGCACCTCAGCTTCCTTCCACGCGCATGGTTCTGTCACTCGTCTTTTTCTTCCTCTGACCTTGCCATGAACCATGTTGATGCTGATGTCGACGGGCTTTCGTCCGTTACCTCTGTACCGGTTGTCATTCCTTCCTCCCTTCTTGATTGATGCCACGAGATGTGCAAGTCTTCCATCCTTGACAAATGTCTCAACAATATCCTTCAGGGATGTGCACTCATCAGTACCATGACCCTTTGTTCCGTGGAAATCACAGGATTTGCTTTGATCCGCATTAGGTTTCTGCCGGATCAATGGGGCTTTTGGCCATGGCAATTTTTCCGTGGCAAATATCTCCGTGACGCTCTTGGTGAGTGGCGTCCACCGGTGTTTTCGGTTTGAAGGGTGTGTGTTGTCCCTTCCGCCAACAAGAGGGCGAGAGCTGGATGAGGTGTCAAAGTTTACCCTTGACTGCCAAATACCTAGCCGCCTCTTTTTGTTCTGCCGGGCGATCCTAACGTTGTTCTCCCTTGTCCTCTGCGTGTAGAGGTGTGTACTCTGGGGAAGATCTCTTCCCAGCTGCTTCCACGTCTCGGCAAAGCGCTTGGCTGCCGTCATGATGGCATCCCATGTGGATGGCATGCCGTCCTTACCCGTCAATGTGCGGATAAGCTCTGGGTACTCGGCGCCCTGGATGAAAGCGGCTGCGAACAAGATCTTCACTTATGTTGCCCAGACTCAGCTTCTTGGAGTTGAAGCGGGTGATGAAGTCTAGTAAAGATTCATCCTCCTCTCTAACGCAGTTGAGGATCGTCCACTGCTCTTCAGTATACTTCCTCTGCTGGCTGAAGTGCTGGCTGAACTTGTTCTGAAAGTCCGCCCAGTCATATATGTGGTGGACCGGTAAACGATCGAACCATGCCCTGGCTGCTCCGACCAGAGTCATCTGGAACATGTAACACCACGTGGGTTCCGTCCAGTTACTGACGGTAGCCCCCGCAATGAACCTGTTCAAATGGTCGTCTGGGTCGGATAGACCATCATAAGTGCCAATGTTGGACATTTGTTTGGCACTTCTCGGGGCGATTGCTT